>NC_088224.1:35102753-35225253 GCF_036934945.1 Oncorhynchus masou masou | reverse complement strand
AATATGCCTATGTTCGCCCTTTTGTAAAAAACAATTGCCATGGAACAAACACCTAAATCCTGCAACTCGCCTCACCAATAAAAAATAAAAAAGCTAACCAGAAGCTTACTGGCTAACGTTAGTATTCAGCTAACCACGGTTGATGGTCATCCTCTATCCTTTAGCTCGAAAAGCTAAAGGGCTACAATCACCTATCCGGACCCGTTATACTGCCGACACGGAGCCCCACCGGGCCTTCATGACTGGACTACCGACGTTATCTGCCCGAGGGAGTTGTACAACTGGCCCATCCATCACAACGTTACCTGAACATCCATCTGAGGCCCACTGATCGTTTAGCTGTCTTATCAGCTGCTATCTGAATAGATCTATCGGACAATTTTTCTTGAGTCACTATAACTATATCTATTTTTGCCAATTGGATTGATCCCCTCTATCACATGGAACCCCACAAATCTACCGATGGAAACGCACAAGGTGGCTAAAAACAGACCTCCATCCTATGCTAGCTTGCTACCGATGGCCTGGCTAGCTCTCTGAATCGCCGTTACCCCAACCAACCTCACTACTAACTGGACCCTTATGATCACTCGACTAAGCATGCCTCTCCTTAATGTAAATATGCCCTGTCCATTGCTGTTCTGGTTAGTGTTTATTGGCTTATTTCACTGTAGAGCCTCTAGCCCTGCTCATTATACCTTATATCCAACCTTTCAATTCCACCACCTACACATGCGATGCCATCACCTGGTTTCAATTATGATTCTAGAGACAATATCTCTCTCATCATCACTCAATACCTAGGTTTACCTCCACTGTATTCACATCCTACCATACCTTTGTCTGTACATTATACCTTGAAGCAATTTTATCGCTCCCAGAATCCTCCTTTTACTCTCTGTTCCGGACGTACTAGACGACCAATTCTCATAGCTTTTAGCTGTACCCTTATCCTACTCCTCCTCTGTTCCTCTGGTGATGTAGAGGTGAATCCAGGCCCTGCAGTGCCAAGCTCCACTCCTATTCCCCAGGCGCTCTCTCTTGATGACTTCTGTAACCGTAATAGCCTTGGTTTCATGCATGATAACATTAGAAGCCTCCTCCCTAAGTTTGTTTTATTCACTGCTTTAGCACACTGCCAACCTGGATGTTCTAGCCGTGTCTGAATCCTGGCTTAGGAAGACAACCAAAAATTCTGAAATCTTCATCCCTAACTACAACATTTTCAGACAAGATAGAACGGCCAAAGTGGGTGGTGTTGCAATCTACTGCAGAGATAGCCAGCAGAGTTCTGTCCTACTATCCAGGTCTGTACCCAAACAATTTGAACTTCTACTTTTAAAAATCCACCTCTCTAAAAACAAGTCTCTCACCGTTGCCACCTGCTATAGACCACCCTCTGCCCCCAGCTGTGCTCTGAACACCATATGTGAACTTTTTGCCCCCCCCCCCTCTATCTTCAGAGCTCGTGCTGCTAGGCGACCTAGACTGGAACATGCTTTACACCCCAGCCATCCTACAATCTAAGCTTGATGCCCTCAATCTCACACAAATGATCAATGAACCTACCAGGTACCACCCCAAAGCCGTAAACACGGGTACCCTCATAGATATCATCCTAACCAACTTGCCCTCTAAATACACCTCTTCTGTTTTCAACCAAGATCTCAGCGATCACTGCCTCATTGCCTGCATCCGTAATGGTCAGCGGTCAAATGAACTCCACTCATCACTATCAAATGCTCCCTGAAACACTTCAGCGAGCAGGCCTTTATAATCGACCTGGTCGGGGTATCCTGGAAGGATATTGACCTCATCCCATCAGTAGAGGATGCCTGGTTATTTTTTTATCATACATATCATAAATAAGCATGCCCCATTCAAGAAATTTAGAACCAGGAACAGATATAGCCCTTGGTTCTCTCCAAACCTGACTGCCCTTAACCAACACAAAAACATCCTATTGCGTTCTGCATTAGCATCGAACAGCCCCCGTGATATGCAACTTTTCAGGGAAGTTATAAACCAATATACATAGGCAGTATGAAAAGCCAAGGCTAGCGTTTTCAAGCAGAAATTTGCTTCCTGCAACACAAACTCAAAAAAGTTCTGGGACACTGTAAAGTCCATGGAGAATAAGAACACCTCTTCCCAGCTGCCCACTGCACTGAGGATAAGAAACACTGTCACCACTGATAAATCCACTAGAATAGAGAATTTCAATAAGCATTTTTCTACGGCTGGCCATGCTTTCCACCTGGCTACCCTTACCCCGGTCAACAGCACTGCATCCCACACAGCAACCCGACCAAGCCTTCCCCATTTCTCCTTCTCCCAAATCCAGTCAGCTGATGTTCTGAAAGAGCTGCAAAATCTGGACCCCTACAAATCAGCCGGGCAAGACAATCTGGACCCTTTCTTTCTAGAATTATCTGCCAAAATTGTTGCAACACCTATTACTAGCCTGTTCAACCTCTCTTTCATGTCGTCTGAGATTCCCAAAGATTGGAAAGCAGCTGCTGTCATCCCCCTCTTTAAAGGGGGGGACACTCTTGACCCAAACTGCTACAGACCTATATCTATCCTACCCTGCCTTTCTAAGGTCTTCGAAAGCCAAGTCAACAAACAGATTACCGACCATTTCAAATCCAGACGAGCTTCAATGACATACAACTCTCCTTCCGTGGCCTCCAGGTCATTTACAAAATAGCCTCCAATACCCTACTCAATAAATTGGATACAGTCTATCACAGTGCCATCCGTTTTGTCACCAAAGCCACATATACTACCCACCACTGCGACCTGTACGCTCTCGTTGGCTGGCCCTCACTTTATACTCGTCGCCAAACCCACTGGCTCCAGGTCATCTACAAGACCCTGCTAGGTAAAGTCCCCCCTTATCTCAGCTCGCTGTTCACCATAGCAGCACCCACCTGTAGCACACGCTCCAGCAGGTATATCTCTCTGGTAACCCCCAAAACCAATTCTTCCTTTGGCCGCCTCTCCTTCCAGTTCTCTGCTGCTAATAACTGGAACGAACTACAAAAATCTCTGAAACTGGAAACACTTATCTCCCTCCTTAGCTTTATGCACCAGCTGTCAGAGCAGCTCACAGATTACTGCACCTGTACATAGCCCATCTATAATTTAGCCCAAACAACTACCTCTTCCCCTACTGTATTTATTTATTTAGCTCCTTAGCACCCCATTATTTCTATCTCTACTTTGCACATTCTTCCACTGCAAATCTACCATTCCAGTGTTTTACTTGCTATATTGTATTTACGTTGCCACCATGGCCTTTTTTTTGCCTTTACCTCCCTTATCTCACCTCATTTGCTCACATTGTATATAGACTTATTTTTCTACTGTATTATTGACTGTATGTTTGTTTTACTCCATGTGTAACTCTGTGTTGTTGTATGTGTCGAACTGCTTTGCTTTATCTTGGCCAGGTCGCAATTGTAAATGAGAACTTGTTCTCAACTTGCCTACCTGGTTAAATAAAGGTGAAATAAAATAAAATAAATAAATGCACTCATGACTATCCTCTACGCACAAGAAAGCATAACACTGAAAGATTGTATTTGATAACTTAGCAAGTAATGTTGGCAATAGATACTGTAAGCTTTCAAATTATGCCCACCTGACCCAGTTTGCGATTTGTAAGGGACTGCTTTTGGCTTGCGAAAAAAACAAAAGTAACTGTGTGATGGTGGGGATGCAGGGCTGTGTTCCAAACAAAAAAGAACAAGCTTGCGTGCAGCAGATCTGAAGCCAAATATGGTGATGAGAGGAAGCTCAGTAGCTGGCAGTGGGAGAAGATGGAGGGAGACTAATTTTGGCCGACATTTCGCAAATTCTTTTATCGATTAAACATTTTATCTCAATTCATTTTTCTGTTCCCAAAACTAGAATCTATTATGACCAGAGTGGACTAAACTCTGTAGACTTTACCCTTCACCAAAGTTTTTTTAAATTGCGTTGTTTAGAAAGAGCGCACGGGTGACTTGAGTTATTGCACATACGCACTTCTCATAGTAGGCATTCCCCAATGGAAATATGCAAATATATACTAGAACGCACCAATAGGATCTCGCTAGCTCATGCTTGGCTCCGCCCACCTCCTTGTTTGTTCTGTGATTAATTTGCTCCCATTGGAAACAACTGTGGTCCCATTGGAAACAACTGTGGTCTATCTTGGGTTAGTTAAAAAGAAAATCTGGATTGACCATGCCTCCACAGCCTAGCATTACTGGAGGGCATGCACTAGTAATGCTAGCTTGGTGTGCGACGACTGGTGGTGGTGAGCATAACCAGAGATACTGGTATAACGTTATTGCTGGTCATGTACAGTAGCTAGGTACCTATCATTTGATAAAGCGAGCCAGGCTAACTACCATTAGCTAGCGAGGCAGGCTAGCTAATGTTTAGCTAACATTAGCATAGCTAGCTCGATAACTAGCTAGCTACTTCATTACAACTTAGTTAGGTCGTAACTTATTGTGTTTAATATAAGTTTACAGTTGAAGTCGGAAGTTTGCATACACTTAGGTTGGCGTCATTAAAACATGTTTTTCAACCACTCCACACATTTCTTGTTAACAAACTATAGTTTTGGCAAGTTGGTTAGGACATCTACTTTGTGCATCATACAAGTCATTTTTCCAACAATTCTTAACAGACAGATTATTTCACTTATAATTCACTGTATCACAATTCCAGTGCGTCAGAAGTTTACATACACTAAGTTGACTGTGCCTTTAAACAGCTTGGAAAATTCCAGAAAATGATGTCATGGCTTTAGAAGCTTCTGATAGGCTAATTGACATCAATTGGAGGTGTAACTGTGGATGTATTTCAAGGCCAACCTTCAAACTCAGTGCCTCTTTGCATGACATCATGGGAAAATCAAAAGAAATCAGCCAAGACCTCAGAAAACAAATTGTAACCTCCACAAGTCTGGTTCATCCTTGGGAGCAATTTCCAAACGCCCGAAGGCACCACGTTCATCTGTACAAACAACAGTACGCAAGTATAAACACCGACTACGGTTAGCAACTGCACATGGAGACAAAGATCGTACTTTTTGGAGAAATGTCCACTGGTCTGATGAAACATAATGACCATCGTTATGTTTGGATGAAAAAGGGGGAGGATTGCAAGCCAAAGAACACCATCGCAACCCGTGAAGCACGGGGGTGGCAGCATCATGTTGTGGTGGTGCTTTGCTGCAGGGGGGGCTGGTGCACTTCACAAAATAGATGGCATCATGAGGGAAGAAAATGATGTGGATATATTTAAGCAACATCTCAAGACATCAGTCAGGAAGTTAAAGCTTGGTCGCAAATGGGTCTTCCAAATGGACAATGACCTCAAGCATACTTCCAAAGTTGTGGCAAAATGGCTTAAGGACAACTAAGTCAAGGTATTGGAGTGGCCATCACAAAGCCCTGACCTCAATCCAATAGAAAATTTGTGGGCAGAACTGAAAAAGCGTGAAACACGTCAAACCAATCAAATGTCTTGCTTGGGCGGAGCGCCAAAGGTGCTCACTAAATTAGTGTAGTAGGTACAACAGTGCGTGAGGATGGCCAGGAAATCTCAGATTAAAACCTTGATTTTGTTTATAGAGCACACTTTTGGAAAAACATAATTCTGTTTCCCCTGCAGGTTTTCTTTCATTTTCCACAATGCTGCAAGCTAGCATACGGGAAACTGCAAAATGTGTCCTACCCAGTCTGAAAACAGTGATGAACACACAGCAGTCAATTCAAACCGTTTTGGCTAATACAAAATTCTCCAGATCTCCAAGGGAGGTGTGACAACGACATGATTTTGGAGGCATGATGACACAAGACTGGGGTTAGGAACAAGGTTAGCAGTGGGGTTAAGGTTAGGGTTACCAGCAAGTGGAGGCTCAGCATCACGCAGACATGCCCTGGCTGTGAGCATTCCTGTAAACGGAACAGGGAGGAAACTTGAATGAAGTTAGTGACATCTGACCTGGTCAAAGGTCAAAACAGTTTCAAGTTTTGTCCCAATTGACCTTCATAACCTAGCCTGGTGGAACCAGCCTGATCGCTGCATTTACCATTATATTTCACATGACATATCATGACATCTGAAGTTAAATAGAAAGGTGAATGCAACGATCAGGTTGGTTCCACCATGCTAATCATAAACAAATTTGATAATGTATGTAACCAGTGCTTTGTGTGTGTGTGTTTGTGTGTGACCAACCAGTATCTTTGATTAGGGGCCAGGAGCTGATCTACGCTGCCATGCGCATAAATGGGGCGCTGGTCTGATCTGTTCAAAAGTCAACATATCCCCTGCTTGTGTGTCAGATATTACCTATCCTAACTGACATTGGTAATAGAACAGTGACTATGTGTGTATGTTTTCACAGAAACATGTATGGAGCCAGTACATGGAGACTTGCAAGATGATGTGATGATGTCCAGACTGACAGACGGGCTTGATACTGAGGTCTCTAAACAGAGAGAGACCTGGCACTCAGCATTAACATTTTACCAGACACAACTTTTACTTGTGTTGTCTTTTTTTAAATTATTGAATTGAATGGTATCAGTCAATATAGGGAGGGAGGAACCCTGTGTATTCTGCAACAGGATCTGAGAAATCCTGTTGTATACGAGACACCACACAGGAAGATATGACCACTGTTTGCCAAGGCAGCCCCATTACCACCAAACAAAATGCCGATAGACACAGTATCTGTATCGGCTGGGAATGACAATGGAACGACAATACTCCTATCAGCCGACACATGAAGGCAACCCAGCAGAGATGGCTTAAAATAACCTGTAGAACAGGAAGAGAGAGAGGGCCTTTCCTCCCACTACGTCGTCTCATACACACACACTCAGGACCCCAGGAAGAGTAGCAGCTAATGGGGATCCTAATAAAATACTAAATACTAAACATACAAACACACACTCTCTCTCTTTTTCTGTTACACACGTGCGTGGGGGGGGGTGACTGCGGTAGGTCACTGGCTCTTGTGTGCCTTGGCCGGAGCAGACACGAAATCCCTGAGGGACTGTGCTGTTCTCCTCAGTGAGTCAGTCAGGGGCAGACAGACTGCTGGTCAATACAATGGAAGAAAAATAGAATAGAGCTGAAGTTGGTGCTCTCCCCTCAGGCTGGAGCAGCCAATAGCTCCGACAGTTAGACACCTGTTAGACCCTTAGTCAAGATTTGCTGCACTACTCAGTGTCCGTCTCCATCTCTCTCTCTGTCGCTCTCACTCATCATTTTCTATCCTTCTGTCTCCTTTCTTCCCTCTATTTATCTCTTCCCCTCTCTCTCTCTCTCTCCCTACATGATGCTATTCCCTGTCAGCCACCAAACACAATGTACCCAATATAAGTCCTTCGAGGCAAACCGTCAATTTGACAATGCACCATACGGCATCTTACAATCCAATCCTATCAAACACAGATATGAATCATGGGTGCTGTAACAGGCTGTCGCTGAATGTCGCCATCAGCCACTGTGAGCTTATCTTCATGATGAAAAGAAGGCCCGCTAGTGAAGCGACGCAAACGGTGCCCAGTGAGCTAACTCGTTAGGGAAGTCTGCATGATGACGTCAAGAATAAAAGCAGAGATGAGAGCTCGGATAGGCCTCAAGTGAGAAAGATGGACTTTGGCATGACGAGTGAATCATTCCGTTGGGGTCAAGAGACCCTTGAGGGTATTGTAATCTTATTATTGTATTTTCTTGTTCTACGCAATCAAGTTATGGTTTACCTGTGAGGTGATTTGCAGGGCCGGCCCTGGGCATAAGCGACATAAGTGGTCACACAGGAACCCCGGCCGCTAGGGTCCCCCGGACCCCCCAAAAAACATTATATTATGTATAGAATGCATTCGGAACGTTTTCAAACCCCTTGACTTTTTCCACATTTTGTTACGTTACAGCCTTACTTTTCCCCTCATCAATCTACACATAATACCCCATGATGACAAAGCAAAAACAGGTTTTAGACATTTTTGCAAATGCATAACAAAATAAACAACTGAAATAACACATTTACATAAGTATTCAGACGCTTTACTCAGTACGTTGCACCTTTGGCCGCGGTTACAGCCTCAAGTCTTCTTGGGTAGGACGCTGCAAGCTGGGCACACCTGTATTTGGGGAGTTTCTCCCATTCTGCTCTGCAGATACTCGCAAGCTCTGTCAGGTTGGATGAGGAGTGTCACTGCACAGCTATTTTCAGGTCTTTCCAGAGATGTTCTACCAGGTTCAAGTCCAGGCTCTGGCTGGGCCACTCAAGGACATTCAGAGACTTGTCCCAAAGCCACTCCTGCATTGTTTTGATTGTGTGCTTAGGGTCGCTGTCATGTTGGAAGGTGAACCTTTGCCCCAGTCTGAGGTACTCCGCTGAAACATCCCAACAGCATGATGCCGCCACCACCATGCTTCACCGTAGGGATGATGCCAGGTTTCCTCCAGACTTGATAGCTTGACATTCAGGCCAAAGAGATCAATCTTGGTTTCATCAGACCAGAGAATCTTGTTTCTCATGGTCTTTAGGTACCTTTTGGCAAACTTTTCCTGAGGAGTGGCTTCTGTCTGGCCACTCTACCATAATGGCCTGATTGGTGGAATGCTCTCCATCTCCACAGAGGACGTCTGAAGCGTTATCAGAGTGACCTTCAGGTTCTTTGTCACCTCCCTAACCAAGGCCCTTCTCCCCTGACTGCTCCGATTGGCTGGCCAGCCAGCTCTAGGAAGAGTCTTGGTGGTTTCAAACTTGTTCCATTTAAGAATGATGGAGGCCACTGTGTTCTTGGTGACCTTCAATGCTTCAAACATTTTTTGGTACCATTCCCCAGATCTGTGCCTTGACACAATCCTGCCTCGGAGCTCTACAGACAATTCCTTCGACTTCCTGGGTTGGTTTTTGCTCTGACATGCACTGTTAACTGGGGGTACTTATATAGACAGGTGTGTGCCTTTCCAAATGATGTCCAATCAATTGAATTTACCACAGGTGGACTCCAGTTGTATAAGGATGCTCATTGGAAACAGGATGCACCTGAGCTCAATTTAAAGACTAATTATGTAAATAAAGTATTTCATGTTTTCTCTAAAAACGTGTTTTTTCTTTGCCATAATGGGGTATTGTGTGTAGATTGATGAGGAAAAACATGAATTTAATCTATTTTAGAATAAGACTGCAACGTAACAAAATGTGGAAAAAGTCAAGGGGTCTGAATACTTTCCGAATGCACTGTACATCTTGTGGCAGACCAGGGGGGTTTGATCAAGACGTGTTCACAGAACAGACACAAGTGTGATACCTCAGTTTCAAGGGTGTTTACTTAAAACAATAAAGAAAAATCTGGGGAATGCTGTCTCCTCTAGGGTAGTGCACCGAGCCCCTCGGTTCCAGCAGACCGTGAGGACGACAGTCACTGACAGTAACTCAATGCCAGCTAATATTTTCAGATTGTAAATTAGTCTAGCCAGGTATCTAAACTTGTAGCAATCATGATCGAATTACGGACCGGGCAGGCAGGATACATGTCCAGTCGCCCTGACTTCCAGGGGGCCCACATTTATTTTGTTAGTTACTCTAACTCAGATATCATATTAACATGGCATAAGTCAAGGCAAAAGATTTTGTAGAATAGCAGGAAATGTGCTTTAAAATGGCAAAAAGGTCTCGCCACCCTATGGTAAAATGTGCATAACTGCAGGAAATGAGTTATAAAATTGCTAAATCTTCTCACTGCCCCATGGACAAAATGTGTAGAATTGCAGCAAACTTGCTTTAAAACTGAAACATTTTCTCTACACTCCATGGCAAAATATGTAGATTTGCAGGAAATTAACTCTAAAACAAACAAACACATATTCTCTGCTGTCAAGAGGGGGGTCACAAATGTCTTCAGTCCCTTCAGGATTTTCTCAGGATGTTTTTGTGAAATTTGCAGAAAAAAATGCTTGATGTTTTGCTGCATCAATTCTGACATTTTGCATGGCAATATTCAATGACTTTTTTCAATTTGGAGCAAAAATGTGCCGACAAGGGAAAATGTTTTTGACGTGTAGCTTGATTGAACCATATTATACGGTATACAGTTGAAGTCGAAAGTTTACATTCACTTAGGTTGGAGTCAATAAAACTTGTTTTTCAACCACCACAAATTTCTTGTTAACAAATTATAGTTTTGGCAAGTCGGTTAGGACATCTATTTTGTGCATGACACAAGACAGATCATTTCACTTATAATTCACTGTATCACAATTCCAGTGCGTCAGAAGTTTACATACACTAAGTTGACTGTGCCTTTCAACAGCTTGGAGAAAAAAAAGAAAATGATGTCATAGCTTTAGAAGCTTCTGATAGGCTAATTGACATAATTTGAGGCAATTGGAGGTGTACCTGTGGATGTATTTCAAGGCCGACCTTCAAACTCGGTGCCTCTTTGCTTGACATCATGGGAAATCAAAAGACATCAGCCAGGACCTCAATAAAAAGAAATGTAGACCTCCAAAAGTCTGTTTCGTCTTTGGGAGCAATTTCCAAACACCTGAAGGTACCACGTTCATCTGCACAAACAGTAGTACGCAAGTATAAACACCATGGGACCACGCAGCCGTCACACCGCTCAGGAAGGAGACACGTTCTGTCTCCTAGAGATGAACGTACTTTGGTGCGAAAAGTGCAGATCAATCCCAGAACAACAGCAAAGGACCTTGTGAAGATGCTGGAGGAAAGGTAGAAAAGTATCTATATCCACAGTAAAACGAGCACTATATCGACATAACCTGAAAGGCTGCTCAGCAAGGAAGAAGCCACCGCTCCAAAACCGCCATAAAAAAGCCAGACTACGGTTAACAACTGCACATGGGGACAAAGATCATATTTTTTGGAGAAATGTCCTCGGGTCTGATGAAACAAAAATAGAACTGTTTGGCCATAATGACTGCCATTATGTTTGGAGGAAAAAGGGGGAGGATTGCAAGCCGAAGAACACCATCCCAACCCGTGAAGCACGGGGGTGGCAGCATCATGTTGTGGTGGTGCTTTGCTGCAGGGGGGGCTGGTGCACTTCACAAAATAGATGGCATCATGAGGGAAGAAAATGATGTGGATATATTTAAGCAACATCTCAAGACATCAGTCAGGAAGTTAAAGCTTGGTCGCAAATGGGTCTTCCAAATGGACAATGACCTCAAGCATACTTCCAAAGTTGTGGCAAAATGGCTTAAGGACAACAAAGTCAAGGTATTGGAGTGGCCATCACAAAGCCCTGACCTCAATCCAATAGAAAATTTGTGGGCAGAACTGAAAAAGCGTGTGCGAGCAAGGAGGCGTACAAACCTGACTCAGTTACACCAGCTCTGTCAGGAGGAATGGGCCAAAATTCACCCAACTTATTGTGGGAAGCTTGTGGGAGGCTACCCGAAATGTTCGACCCAAGTTAAACAATTTAACTTCCAAATACTAATTGAGTGTATGTAAACTTCTGACCCACTGGGAATGTGCTGAAATAAATAAAAGCTGAAATAAATCATTCGCTCTACTATTATTCTGACATTTCACGTTCTTAAAATAAAGTGGTGATCCTAACTGACCTTGGACAGGGAATTTATATTAGAATTAATTGTCAGGAATTGTGAAAAACTGAGTTTAAATTTATTTGGCTTAGGTGTATGTAAACTTCCGACTTCAACTGTATGTACGGTGGGTGATTGGTTGAAATTGAGAGCCCTTTTTTTGTACTGTGCTGATGGGTCCGTTTTATGAGATAATATTGCGATGCTTTGACTGTTTTATGTGGAAATAGTGTAGTGATTGGTCAAATTTGCAATGTCTCGCATAATAATGCAGAAAATTGTTGATTTTGCAAAACATTATTGCATTCAAAGAATTGCAGAATCCTGGAGGGACTGTGTTTTGCCCCTATGTAGGGGGACCCCACCAGAAAAAAAACATTTTGTTAGTGCCCCCAAAAGGCTGATAATTTTTCTATAAGTGGACGTTTAGTGGCCAGCACACACACGCGCACATTAGTTAAATTTTTTGTTTCACTGATTTAAAATCTTCACAAACACATGTGATTATACATGTGTGTGCTTGCGCTGCCATCTTTGATATTGAACATTCTTTAACTGCTTAAGTTGCTTCGCTGTATCATAATAATGCCTTTTGACCCTTTGATTAGCTGGTGAGTGCTTATTGGAGACAGCAAGAGGTGTTTGTGAGTTCTCTACAGTGGTCAGTGTAATCAGTTTTAGAAGTAAGGGGCTGGGTGGGTAGGCGGTTTGTGGGTTAGGTTGTTGTTATGGAGACATGGAATGGCAACGGGTGGTCTTTTGTGCAGAGCAGTGCATTGTGAGTAGTAGACTAACATTTCAGCGTTTAAAAGCTCTGACAGTGTGTGGTCACTGCAGGTCTCCAATTACTGCACTTTAATTTATTTTTGCATATTTTATGCATATTTAAGCACTTTGAAGTGCGTCATTACATTGTGTTCACACGGAGAATGCCCAGGTAACAGGATTACTCGATTTAGAATTTACCCAATTACAACTCATTCTGAAAGTTTTCAGACCCCTTCACTTTTTCCACATTTTGTTACATTACAGCCTTATTCTAAAATTTATGAAATATTTTTTTCTCTCATCAATCTACACACAATACCCCATAATGACAAAACGAAAACAGGCTTTTGAAAAAAAAACAGAAATACCTTATTTACATAAGTATTCAGACCCTTTGATATGAGACTCGCAATTTTGCTCAGGTGCATCTTGTTTCCATCGATCATCCTTGAGACGTTTCTTCAACCTGATTTGGAATGGTACACATAAGATCCAACAGTTGACAGTGCATGTCAGAGCAAAAACCACGCCAGACAGGATTGTGTCTGAGGAAGAGTAACAAAACATTTATCCAGCATGTCCCCAAGAACACAGTGACCTCCATCATTCTCCATCATTCTTTTTTTTGGTTGCTATTTAAAAAAAAAAAGTTTACCCCTTTAACTCCCCAATTGGTAGTTGCAGTCATCTCATCGCTGCAACTCCTGTACGGACTCAGGAGAGGTAAAGGTCGAGAGCCATGCGTCCTCCGAAACACAAACCAACCAAGCCGCACTGCTTCTTGACACAATGCCCACTTAACCTGGAAGCCAGCCACACCAATGTGTTGGAGGAAACACCGTACACCTGGCGACCGTGTCAGCGTGCATGTGCCTGGCCCACCAGCTAGAGCGCGATGAGACAAGGACATCCCTGCCGGCCAAACCCTCCCCTAACCCGGACAACAGTACGCTGCCCCATGGGTCTCCCGATCGCGGCCTGCGACAGAGCCTGGACTTCAACTAGGATCTCTAGTGGCACAGCTAGCAACTGCGATGCAGTGCCTTAGACCACTGTGCCACTCGGGAGGCAAGATGTAACTATTTGGCCTGAATGCCAAGGGTCACGTCTGGAGGAAACCAGGCACCGCTCATCAATACCGTTCCTACGGTGAAGCATCATGCTTTGGGGATGTTCTTCAGCAGCAGTTTCCTCCAGGAGTGGCTTCAGGACAAGTCTCTGAATGTTCTTGAGTGGCCCAGCCAGAGCACGGACTTGAACCTGCTGGAACATCTCTGGAAAGACCTCAAAATAGCTGTGCAGCAACGCTCCCCATCTAACCTGACATAGCTTGAGAGAATCTGCAGAGAAGAATGAGAGAAACTCCCCAAATACAGGTGTGCCAAGCTTGTAGTGTCTAACCCAAGAAGACTCAAGGCTGTAATTGCTGCAAAAGGTACTTCAACAAAATACTGAGTAAAGGGTCAGAATACTTATGTCAATGTGATTTCATTTGAGTTTTTTGCAAATATTTCTAAAACCTGTTTTTGCTTCATTATTATGGGGTAGTGTGTGTAGATTGATGAGGGGAAAAACAATTTAATCCATTTTAGAATAAGGCTGTAACATAACTGTCATGCCTGCTCCCGCTCCCCCTCTCTTGCGCTTGAGGGCGCCAAGTGGCCCATCATTACATACACCTGTCACCATCATTACGTGCATCAGCGCTTCAATGAATTCCCCTGGACTCCTTCACTTTGTTGATTGCCCCCTCTATATCTGTATGTTCCTCAGTTTGATCCCTGTGTCTGTATTAAAGTTGTTTTGTTCCCCCTGTCCCTGTGTCTGCATTAATCTTGTTTTGTTATACACCATAATTTGCAAATAAATTCATAAAAAATCCTACATTGTGATTTGCAGGATTTTTTTTTTCTCATTTTGTCTGTCATAGTTGAAGTGTACCTATGATGAAAATTACAGGCCTCTCATCTTTTTAAGTGGGAGAACCTGCACAATTGGTGGCTGACTAAATACTTTTTTGCCCCGCTGTATGTCCATTTATCCATTAAATCTTCACTCCCTGTACTTGCTTCTCCTCTCCCCGCGTCTGTCCTCACAGAATGCAGATACCTATAATGGAAGCATCAGGGAGTGTTTTGTTTATCATTGGGGTTGGTGACGTCGGGTCCACGTGCCGCTGCTGAAATAATCGAGGAGGCCTCAACTGGCTCGTCCGGCTTCCATGCCTTAGCTGGCTCGAGAGGTTTTCTTGCCTCGTTTGGCTCATCAGGCTTCCATCCCACGTTATGCCTCAGCCGGCTCGTCGGGCTCCCAAGCCTCAGCCAGCTCATCAGGCTTCTATCCTACGTCATGCCTCAGCCGGCTTGTCGGGCTCCCACGCCTCAGCCGGCCTGTCAGGCTTTCACGGCTCAGCCGGCCTGTCAGGCTTCGACGCCACAGCCGGCTCCCACGCCTCAGCCGGCTCGTCGGGCTTCCACTCCTCAGCCGGCTTGTTGAAGTTCCACGCCTCAGCCGGCTCGTCCAGCTCCCATGCCTCAGACGGCCCGTCAAGCTCGCCCAGGTGGGACGCGGGGAGGCGCCCCTAGAGAGGGGGGTATTGTCACGCCTGCTGCCGCCCCTCTCTGGCACTCGAGGGCGCCAGGCGGCCCATCATTACGCACACCTGTCACCATCGTTACGCGCATCAGCGCTTCATTGGACTCACCTGGACTCCTTCACTTTTGTTGATTGACCCCTCTATATCTGTATTTTCCTCAGTTTGATCCCTGTGTTGGCATTCATGTAGTTTTGTTCCCCTCGTCCAGACGCTGTTCTTGTTTTGTTATATGTCCGCTTTTCCATTTAATCATCACCCCCTGTACTTGCTTCTCGTCTCCCAACGTCTGTCCTCACAGTAACAAAGAGTGGACAAAGTTAAGGGGTCTGAATACTTTCCCAAATGCACTGTATCTCAATTCTTATTAGCCAGTACCCGTCACGTTTTTCTCACAGGCCACAAGTGAAGATAGACACATTGGGGACGCAACTGCAGAGGTGCATATTGAAGATGTTGGAAGAACTGTCCACATGTACATTTCGTCACCAACAAGATGAGTAGGTCTAACGAATAGCAAAAGCACTAGCCTATGTCAATCTACTATCCCCATAGTACAAAGGTTGACCTATTCTGTGCGAGAAATAAATATTCCAAACATAGTCTGGGACAGTTGTGGGATGCCAAAGATCCCAAATTAATACAACCACTAGCTTAAAAAAAACGTTCAAAATCTATGAGGCTGATGCAACAGATCAGAACATGAAGCTTAAAATGTTTAGAAACTATTTCACATTATAAGCGCAGCAATGTGCACACGGCAGTAGGCTATAAGAGCGCATGTTCCAAAATGCAATCAATTACCGGGAAAACACCATTTTCAAAAGTGACAGCAAATTTGATTATGCATGTAATAATTTAATTATAAAGGTGCATTTTTACACTTTAGTTGTGAAACAAACCTTATCAAATATATATGCCTATGGGCTAGGATACATGAGGTGTGCAACTATGATTTGAAAAAGTTGAAAAAAAGGCATGCTCTGTTTCTTGCCTTACTGCACACAAGCTGGGCATCATTCACAACTGATAATATATTATTAGGCTAATATTGTCACCCATCAGACTATTCTTGATTTAATCTTTTCTTTACATACACTAAATAATATACGCAATTGCCTATAGAAATGTTTCATGAGCTTATGGGCTCTCACAAAGTGTTTGATTCAATTTTGATTACATTTGCATTGATGTCAGAGTGAATAGAATGCTGAGTACCAGACAGTTAGAAATTTTGGTAGGCTACTAATGACCATCAGCAACATCTGACCTTGAAGAAGCCTAATTACCGTGATTAAATGGTCATGTGGAATTTGACTGCAGTCATGACTCGTGACTGCCGGTATGGTAGTAATACGGTCACTGTAAAATCCGGTAAGGTAGAGCTCTTTTAGGTTCTAGATAGCACCTTTTTTTTCTAACAGTGTACAGATGATAGGTGACCTTTTCTGTCCAATGAACAGGCCTGAAATTCAGCAAAGGTCACTTCAAATGGACAATATGGCACTACTCAAAACCAGTACGGGCATTGTGCGTGTGTATATCTGCATTGACTCACCATGTTACATTTGGTTCCACATCCTCTGTGTGTGTGTGTGTGTGTGTGTGTGTGTGTGTGTTCGTGCACACACGCGTGTGTGTGTGTGTATCTGCAATGACTCACCATGGTACGTGCGGTTCCACATCCTCTTGGTGACGGCGTCCCCTCGCGGCCGGCCCCCTGCCTCTGTCATGGTCTCATTCAGGGCCTGAGAGTAAAGCATCACGCCGTCATAGAAGCCTCCTGCTATCAGGTTCATCTAGTTGAGAGAATGCCAAGAGTGTGCAAAGTTGTCATCAAGGCAAAGGGTGGCTACTTGAAGAATCTCAAATATAAGATGTATTTTGACACTTTTTTTGGTGACTACACGATTCCATGTGTGTTATTTCATAGTTTCGATGTCTTCACTATTATTCTACAATGCAGAAAATAGTAAAACTAATGTAAAAACCCTTGAATGAGTAGTGTTCTAAAACTTGACTGGTAGTGTATACAGATTAATAAATACATAAAAAGGAAATGGAAGGCATTTGAACCAACTCTGGCACAAAGAGAAGATTCAAGTGTGAGACAGGCCTACAGTACACACAATATATAAGTGCCATTTGCCATATAGGAGATAAACATTTTTTATAATTGAATTATAAGTCACCATTTTTATTTTATTCAAGGCTTTATCAAAAAATTCCACAAATGGAAATACACAATGGACAAAAAAACATTGCCATTTCTCCTCTTCGCTCAGCCACATAATGCCAGGGTAAATCTGGTGGATTTTCTAGAATAAGGACAAGCATAAATCGTGGTAGAAAAGGGAATAAAACTCATTTCAGTCTCTATTTATTTGAGGTCACAATGTTGTTGTTTTTTTACCATTATTTAACTAGGCAAGTCAGTTAAGAACAAATTCTTATTTTCAATGACAGCCTAGGAACAGTGGGTTAACTGCCTGTTCAGGGGAAGAATGACAGATTTTTACCTTGTCAGCTCGGTGATTCAATATTGTAACCTTTCGGTTACAAGTTCAACGCTCTAACCACTAGGCTACCTGCCGCCCCACAATAGTTACATAATCTTTCCTCTTCTATTTCACCATTATACCAACCTGTTTCAACGCCCATCAGCAATTTCCCTGATTTTACCTGTGCACATAGCAATATCTTCCTTTTAGGTAGGTTATATATAATATATCTCCCACATATACACTACATGACCAAAAGTATGTGGACACCTGCTCGATAAACATCTCATTCTAAAATCATGGGCATTAATATGGAGTTGGTCCCCCTTTCGCTGCTATAACAGCCTCCACTCTTCTGGGAAGGCATTCAGCCACAAGAGCAATTAGTGAGATCGGGCATGGATGTTGGGTGATTAGGCCTGGCTCGCAGTCTGCGCTCCAATTCATCCCAAAGGTGAACGATGGGGTTGAAGTCAGGGCTCTGTGCAGGCCAGTCAAGTTCCACACCGATCTCGACAAACCATTTCTCGCTTTGTGCATGGGGGTATTGTCATTCTGAAATAAGAAAGGCCTTCCCCAAACTGTTGCCACAAAGTTGGAAGCACATACTTGTCTAGAATGTAATTGTATGCTGTAGCAATAAGATTTCCCTTCACTGGAACTAAAGCGCCCCAGACCATTATTCCTCATCCACCAAACTTTACAGTTGGTACTATGCATTGGGGCAGGAAGTGTTCTCCTGGCATTCACCAAACCCGGAATTGTCTGTCGGACTGCCAGATGGTGAAGCCTGAGTCATCATTCCAGAGAACGCATTACCACTGCTTCAGAGTCCAATGGCAGCAAGCTTCACACCACTCCAGCCGAATCCACAAATTTGAAGGGGTGTCCACATACTTTTGTATATACAGTGTATCTACATGTTTGTGTGTGTGAGTCAAACACACACCTGCATGTGAGTCTGTGTTCGTAGAGGTCAAGCTGACATAGGGATTTCCTGAACCAGAATGTAACTGTGTAACTATAACTATTATAGAATGCTTAGCACAGGCTCATAAGTCCTTTATTTGTTTGTGTTAGAGACCAGACTAGGAGTTGGGATTTACACGTGTGGCCAAACTGGCCATATATCCACATCAATCAGACATGGAGAAACAGATTATATTTCCCTGTGGTTAGAACTGTCTAACCTCCCACTGTGGACATGGGACATCTGGAGAAGCCCTGCAAATTAACCTTGAAGATGCTTCAAATGGTCCACTGGAATATCCTCTGAGTACCTTC
Source organism: Oncorhynchus masou masou (assembly GCF_036934945.1). Lineage (NCBI taxonomy): Eukaryota > Metazoa > Chordata > Actinopteri > Salmoniformes > Salmonidae > Oncorhynchus > Oncorhynchus masou. Next base: position 35,206,503 of record NC_088224.1, on the reverse strand, counting down.
CAATCTTTCAGTGAATCATCATTCATGCAACAACAAAAGAAATTGGGAAAACAATATTATTTTTCATTTCTCAGAGAAAGAGATTTTGTTCAACAAGCAATATTTTTTTTTCTAAAAAGATAGGGGTCAAATTTATGGGCACCCCTGTTTTCAATACCTTTCAATACCTCACATTGCGAGGAAAACGGCACTGAACGTTTTTCTAAAATGTTTTATGAGAATGGAGAACCATTCCTCCATACAGAATCTTTCCAGATTCTTGATATCCTTCATCTGCACTTATGGACTACCTTCTTCAGTTCAAACCACAGGTTTCTAATGGGGTTCAAGTCCGGAGACTGAGATGGCCCTAGCAATATGTTGATTTTGTGGTCATTTAACAATTTCTTTGTGGATTTTGATGTGTGCGTGGGGTTATTATCTGGAAGATCCACTTGTCTACAAGTTTCAGCCTCATGGGAGAGGCAAATAGGTTTTTGGCTAAAATGTCCTGGTACTTGGTAAAGTTCATGATGCCGTTGACCTTAACAAGAGCTCCAGGACCAGTGGACGCAAAATAGCCCCATAACATCAAAGATCCACCACCATATTTTACAGTTGGTCCTTTTCTGCTTATGCATCATTATTTCGACGTCAAACCCACCACTGGTGTGAATGCTTTTTATATTACATGTTAAACTAAATCTATTTCTTTTGGCAAGTGTATTTGTATAAAAATAATATCATTAAAAAATTTGGATCATACAAAGGCTTAGGTTGTCCAAAACAGTGGCCAGGTGGATTCATTCAAGTCTTATTCCAAATTTTGTTGCGTTACAGCCTGAATTCAAAATGCATTAAATGTATATTTTTTCTCACCCATCTACACACAATATCCCATAATGACAAAGTGAAAACATGTTTTAGAAATGTTTGCAAATTAAAAGAAAATTAAATACAGACATCTCATTTACATAAGTATTCACACCCCTGAGTCAATACATATTGCAAATCACCTTTGGCAGCGATTACAGCTGTGAGTTGTTTTGAGTAAGTCTCTAAGAGCTTTGCACACCCGGATTGCACAATATTTGCCCATTATTCTTTAAGCTCTGTCAAATCATTTATTGACCGGGCTTTCCGAGTGGTGCAGCAGTCTACGGCAAAAACCATAATCTGAGGTGTCACTACAGCTCCGGGTTCGATCCTGGCTGTGACTGGGAGTCCCACAGGGCGGTGCACAATTGTCCCAGCGTCGTCTGGGTTAGGGGAGGGTTTGGCTGAGGCAATTTACTTGGCTCATTGTTCTTCTATCGACTCCTTATTGTGGGCCAGGTACCTGCAGGCTGACTTCGGTTGTCAGTTGAACAGTGTTTCCTCTGACAGGTGGGTGTTAAGGAGTGTGGTGTGGCAGGTCATGTTTCAGAGGATGCATGACTCGACCTTTGCCTCTCCTAAGCCCATTGGAGAGTTGCAGTGATGAAACAAGATAGTAATTGGGGAGAAAAAGGGGGTAACATTGTTTGTTATTGATCATTGCTAGAAAGCCATTTTCAAGTCTTACCATAGATTTTCAAGCCGATTTAAGTCAAAACTGTAACGAGGCTTCTCAGGAACATTCAATGTTGTCTTGGTAAGCAACTTCAGTGTATATTTGGCCTTGTGTTTTAGGTTATTGTCCTGCTGAAAGGTGAATTTGTCTCCCAGTGTCTGTTGAAAATCAGACTGAGCCATGCTGTCCTATATATGTGCTTAGCAGGCAAAATAAGTACATTTTTATTGTAAAAAAAACTCCCTAGTCCCTGCCAATGACAAGCATACCCATAACATCCTTGAAAATATGAAGACTGGTACTCAGTTATGTGTTGAGTTGGATTTGCCCAAAACATACCACTTTGTATCCATGACAAAGTTAATTTCTTTGCCACATTTTTTTGCAGTTTTACTTTAGTGCCTCAGTGTTCTCATATCACAACCATTAAACTAACTGTTTTAATGTCACCATTGGCCTCATGGTGAAATCCTTGAGCGGTTTCCTTCCTCTCAGGCAACTGAGGAAAGACGTCTGTACTTTTGTAGTGACAGGGTGTATTGATACACCATCCAAAGTCTAATTAATAACATCACCATGCTCAAAGGGATATTCAATGTCTGCTTTTTCAAATCTTTTACCCGTCTACCAATAAATGCCCTTCTTTGCGAGGCATTGAAAAACCGCGCTGGTTTTTGTGGTTGAATCTGTTCTTGAAATTCACTGCTCGACTGAGGGACCTTACAGATAATTGTATGTGTGGGGTACAATCAAGGTAAGACCCAAGTGCGGACTGTGTGAAGTAACAATGTTTATTGTAACCACAGGGACAGGCAAAGGCAGGCAGGGGTCGATAATCCAGTGTAGGGGCAAAGGTACAGGACGGCAGGCAGGCTCAGAGTCAAATCAGGCAGGGGTCGATAATCCAGTGTAGGGGCAAAGGTACAGGACGGCAGGCAGGCTCAGAGTCAAATCAGGCAGGGGTCGATAATCCAGAGGTGGAGCAAAGGTACAGGACGGCAGGCAGGCTCAGAGTCAAATCAGGCAGGGGTCGATAATCCAGAGGTGGAGCAAAGGTACAGGACGGCAGGCAGGCTCAGAGTCAAATCAGGCAGGGGTCGATAATCCAGAGGTGGAGCAAAGGTACAGGACGGCAGGCAGGCTCAGGGTCAGAGACAGGCAGTGGTCAGGCGAGCGGGTACAGGGTCAGGACAGGCAAAGGTCAAAAACCATGAGGACGAGAAAAAGAGAGACTAGGGAAACCCTGGAGCTGATACAAAAACCGCTGGTTGACTTGACAAACAAGACGAACTGGCAACAGTCAGACAGAAAACACAGGTATAAATACCCAGGGGAAAAGCAGGGGAAGACGGGTGACACCTGGAGGGGGGTGGAGAAAAGCACAAGAACAGGTGATACCGATCAGGGCGTGACAGGTAAAGAGATGAGGTAGTCGTACATTTCTTTTAATGAATTAGTAAAATTGTCTAAAAACAAAATTCCACTTTGAGTGTAGGCCAGTGACACAAAATGTCAATTGATTTTAAATTCAGGCTGTAACACAACAAAATGTGGGGAAAGTAGAGGGGTGGGACTACTTTATAAAGGCATTGTATAGCTCAGTATTTGTATTTTTTTTTTGTAGTCTTTTTTGCTCATCTTCATTAAGGGTGCCAATCAATCTGGACCTGACCGTATGTCCATCCATCCTCCCACCAACCCGGCAGCAAACCTTAAAAAACAAGCAATGTTAACTAAAACATTGTCCACAAACTATATACCCACCCACCCATCCAACCAATGATTCATTCACACATTAATCAAACATAAGCAAACATGATGCTTATTTAGTCAGTTCTCTCCTCTGTCTGGGACCCAGTGTGTTTTTAATAAGTACAGTAGTGATTGGATTTTTATGACTCATGTTGCGGTAGGTATTTTGACAGATGCTCTCATTGTTGCCCACAGGTACCAAGGGATGAAGATGCGAAGGAGTTTAATGATAAAACTATCTCCAAAGCCTGCAGCGGTAGTTGTAGGGGTGAGGGGGGGGTGAAAGGCTTAGGTTGTCAAAAACAGTGGCCGGGTGCTCATTCAAGCCCAGTACAGACACACGGAAGAGAGAAAAACAAAGCTTGGGATATGGAAAGAGCTGAACAGAGAGATATCAGAGTAGCAGACATTGTTCATTGTCAAAAGAGAGACTGACAGACGGATAGACAGACAGACAGACAAAAGCCCAATTTATGTTAGAAAAGGCAAGTGTTGTCCTGGTGGGTCGCAGACTAAATTAAGGGCATGTTGGTCACAGTGGAGTGGCACAGAAGAGTGTCTGCGATCCACCAGGACGAAACTTGTCTTTTCTACCCTAGATTTGGCTTAACCAGGTAGGCTAGTTGAGGACAAGTTCTCATTTGCAACTGCGACCTGGCCAAGATAAAGCAAAGCAGTTCGACACATAAAACAACACAGAGTTACACATGAAATAAACAAACATACAATCAATAATACAGTAGAAAAATCTATATACAGCATGTGAAAATGAGGTAGGATAAGGATAAGAGGTAAGGCTGGATTTTTAAAAGTAGAAGTTCGAATTGTTTGGTTACAGACCTGGAAATTAAGACAGAACTCTGTAGGCTCTGCAGTAGATTGCAACACCGCCCACTTCGGCAGTTCTATCTGCCGAAGCAGTTCTATCAACACCGCCCGCAACACCGCCCGCTTCGGCAGTTCTATCTTGTTGGAAAATGTTATAGCTAGGGATGGAAACTTCAGGGTTTTGGTGGACTTCTTAAGCCAGGATTCAGACATGGCAAGGACATCCGGGTTGGCAGAGTGTGCTAAAGCAGTGAATAAAACAAACTTAGGGAGGAGGCTTCTAATGTTAACATGCATGAAACCAAGGTTTTTTACGGTTACAGAAGTCAATAAATGAGAGCACCTGGGGAGTAGGAGTGGAGCTAGGCACTGCAGGGCCTGGATTAACCTCTACATCACCAGAGGAACAGAGGAGGATTCTTGATACTTTCAAAAGAAACACTTTGAAGTTTGTGGACATGTGAAATGAATGTAGGAGAATATAACACATTAGATCTGGTAAAAGATAATACAAAGCAAAAACCATGAGTTTTTTTGTATTTGTTTTGTACCATCATCTTTGAAATGCAAGAGAAAGGCCATAATGTATTATTCCAGCCCAGGTGCAATGTTGATTTTGGCCACTAGATGGCAGCAGTGTATGTGCAAAGTCTTGGACTGATCCAATGAACCATTGGATGTAAGACTGCCCAAATGTGCCTAATTGGTTTGTTAATAACTTTTCAAGTTCATAACTATGCACTCTCCTCAAACAATATCATGGTATACTTTCACTGTAATAGCTACTGTACAATGGACAATGCAGTTAGATGAACAAGAATTGAAACTTTCTGCCAATATCAGAAACGTCTATGTGCTGGGAAATTATGTTACTTACAACCTCATGCTAATCGCATTAGCCTACATTATCTCAACTGTCCCGGCAGGGGACCCACTGACCCTGTAGAGGTTAAATAAAGATGAAATAAAAAATAATAATAATATGCATATCCTTGCTTCAGGTCCAGAGCTACAGGCAGTTAGATTTGGGTATGTCAATTTAGGTGAAAATTGGAAAAAAGGGGCAGGATCCTTAAGAGGTTTTAAGGAGTGTGGTTTGGAGGGTCATGTTTCGGAGGATGCATGACTTGACCTTTGCCTCTCCCGAGCCTGTTGGGGAGTTGCAGTGATGAGACAAGATAGTAATTGGATATCACAAAATTAGGGAGAAAAGGTGGGTTATAAAAAGGTTATGGAAAAAAAGGTATTTCAATGCTGTTATTTTGTTTGAATTGTATGTGGTAGAGTGACTGTGTGGCTAACGGGGAGTGTGGGTGTATGGAGCTACCTGGCTAATATTCAGGGGTGTCCTCTGTAAGAGAGCTTAAATTGGTACTGAACGTCCCTGGGTGGCGCCAGCTAAAGTGCTGAATGAGAGGTGTGGGTGGCTCTACCTTTGTTAGAGCCAGTGAGAGATGGTCTGTGGGGACGGTTGTTCGCTCAGGGACAAGCTCATGTACTTGTGTCTATCTGTCTGCCTGTTAAAGTTCCAATGGAGCCGTTTTTATCTCAATGTCAATTCCTTTCTGGGTAACAATGAAGTACCTTACTGTGATTGTTTTCAATTCAAATGGACAAAAAGAAGCAAAAATAGCTTCTTTGCAAAGAGCAATTTCTCAAGCAAGAATGTTGCTAGAATTGTCTGGGAGTGGTCTGAGTGGGGAGGTGAAAACTAGCTGTTATTGGCAGAGAGGTTTGGAACTCTCTGTCTTATTGGTCTATTAACCAATTTACTGTTATGTCACCAGACAGGCCAAAACTCCATTCCACCAAAACATTCAGTCTTTTCAAACAGCTCTTACAATAATAGGCCATTATCATAACTTTCACAATTTCACAGTATAATTCCAACCCCATTGTGTGGAAGTATATATAAAACACAGGGAAATCACAATGGGCCTTTTAAGGTGCAATATAAAGAAATCTCTCCGCCATTTCCTGATTGCTAAAATTAGAATAGTTTGCCTAATTTCAGTGTATGTGACAAAACAAGCAATGAGTAGACAATCATTCTACCATCTAAACCGCTGTGAAATAACCAAACATATTGTATTTTCAGCTGTTTGACGCTGGTGTACAAAATACGCAAAAATAACGGGAAGCATAAAAATAGTGCACATGGACCAGATCTATCGTGTCTTAGACTTGCTTTCAACCAGAATGACAAATCTATAACTCACATTTCTATGTGAATTTGGTTGGGTCGTCCAAAAGGTTTCATATTGGAGCTTTAATAACACCTGCCTGCTTAACCCGGAAGACAGCCGCACCAATGTGTCGGAGGAAACACTGTTCAACTCCCAACCGAAGGCAGCGGAGTCATTAGAGTGCAATGAGGGCCAATTGTGCACCGCCCTATGGGACTTCCGGTCACGGCCAGATTGGGATTGAACCTGGGTCTGTAGTGACGCCTCAAGCAGTGCAATGCAGTGCCTTAGACGGCTGTGCCACTTGGGCGGCCAAACATTTATATACCTTGACATGGTTTCACACTATGAATGTCTCACAATTTGTGTAATCGACCAAATTTTCATAGAGGCATTTTAATTTGTTTATTTAGGTGAAAGTTGTCTACCGCATAAATGCAATGTGATTTAAAGATGCATGGAACTGTTTTCACGAGCTGACAAATCCACATAGATGTTTTGCCTGAACTATAGCCCCTATCTCATAGTGTAATAAGTGGGGCTGCCCAAGTACACTGTGCAATAATGGCTGCCATTTCTACATTAGGGTCCGTGTTGCTATGACAATCAGTATATCAGCAAGTTTTCCCAAGTGCCAAATGGGAGGAGAAGCATTACTTTCTACCTTCCCTGGACTGCTGCTGCACTAATTAGTGACTGGCTTTCTAGCTTCCTAACTGAGGTGCCATTGATTGGGTTGAGACTAGAGACACTGGAGTGTGACACACAGCCCTGTCACCCGAATTAGCTTAGCCCAGCTGTGGCTATAAAGCAATGGTTTGTTATTTTCCATAAACAATATGATGCCACAGACCTAAAAGACCCGTAATCTTCCCAAGAGGAGATATGTAACTTTACAGGCTCTATTTGATGGATAAATCCCTGTTTGCAGTATAAAAACCTCTGTGGCATAACTTCAACCATCGAAAGCAAGGTTTGTGTGGAAAATATACACTCCAGCAAGCCCAATAATCCACATAGAAAACAGGGTAACGGCACAGTTGAAAAGATATCGTGACACCTTGCAATCATGACGCAATAAGCGCCTGCACATGCAGACCGTACTTGCTACAAAGTTACAGAAAGCTAAACCAACAACCACACAAACTGAAATTGGATACATTATTCTGGCTGCAGAGGCCTTGACTGCCTTGACTGTCGCCGTAGCTAGTCGGCTAGCTAGCAAGCAAAGGACAACAGTCTAATAAAATTGTAATTTTACTTAACAATCATACTTAGGGATTATACAAAAAGTGCAAGGAAATTACAGTTTCTAGATGTCGCACAGCGATTGCTGACTGACTTGAAAATGTTGGAATTGAAGTGTAACACGTACACTTAAAATTTGATAATTGCATACCAGTAAACAGGTTTCCTAAATCTGAACATTGAGAACCTGCAAATGTCTTGTGGTTAAGGTAATTCTATACTATCAAATCCAAACGGAGCCAGAAGGAAAAACGCCAGAATGTTGAATCTCTACATTCTTACAAAAATGGGTTTCAAATGGGTTATTCGTCTGTCCCCATAGCAGAATCCTTTTTTGTTCTAGGTAGAATAACTATTTTTGGTTGAACCCTTTCCACAGAGGAACTCAAAAGGGTTCTACCTAGTTCTAGAGAGCACCTTTTCTCTAAGAGTTCAGATTCAAAGCATAGAAGGGTAAAAACTATTTCAATCTTCACCTTTAATCAATCTTCACCTTGTGTCGGCCATCACTCTGTTGACTCCAATACAGTGTAAACAACCTGACACACATCACCTTTGTTTTTTACCATGAGATCCATTAGGAGTGAGGAGAAATTATGAAAATTCTACAAGCTCTTGTCCCAGCAGCCTTTGAAAGGTCATGCATTGTGAAGGCAGATAGAGGTGGTACCATTTGGGCCCACATCGGTAACTGTGAGCCAGCAGATAAGCAGCAAGAGGCGATACCATTTATTTCAGTCTACGAGTCTACCTGTGAATTTATCGGTGTGTTTGTACATCTAACAAAACAACTTTTTTTGTCTATTTAATTCTGCCTGTGGGTCTGAAGGAGGTACAATCCTTTCCAACGTTGGATGTTCTTGAGTGTCCATCCTATGAATAAGAAAGACACCCTCTTTGTCTCTACCAATCTCCTGCCAACATCATATGCAGTTTTAGTTTTACTGTCTTATTTCTACCTTATTTCTATTCTGGTATCACCCTGCCTGTCAATCAATTTATCAATCAACCAACAAGCAAGCAACCAATTGGCCATCCTCACTTACCAGCGAGTCTTCTACGGTGAAGTTGAACATGTTCATGGCGTCCGTCTTCAGGTTGGAAACAAACTCCTTGTACTCTGGGTTCTGTGGCTCTTTGTAGGTCAGGATCTTCACACTCTGTCAGGATAGATGAATGACAACCAGTCAAACGCAAAAGCATAACACACAACATACAGATTATACCATACACATTGCCATAGTCTCATGTTACAGACGGCACAAACACTCATCAACTCCTGCGTCTCATTTTAATTAGAGGTTCACAGCGAAGATGTGAAACCTATTGTTATTCTTAGATTAAAAAAAAAAAAATCCTGGACATGTTCAAATAACTCTAACTTTTTTTCTAAATTGGCACACATACACGAGAGCCCATGACTTGGTCAAAAAGAATGCCACTCACAGATGCACAATCGAGAGCATCCTGTCGGGCTGTATCACCACCTGGTACGGCAACTGCTCCGCCCACAACCGTAAGGCTCTCCAGAGGGTAGTGAGGTCTGCACAACGCATCACCGGGGGCAAACTACCTGCCCTCCAGGACAACTACACCACCCGATGCCACAGGAAGGCCATAAAGATCATCAAGGACATCAACCACTCGAGCCACTGCCTGTTCACCCCGCTATCATCCAGAAGGCGAGGTCAGTACAGGTGCATCAAAGCAGGGACCGAGAGACTGAAAAACAGCTTCTATCTGTCTGTTAAACTGTTAAACAGCCACCACTAACATTGAGTGGCTGCTGCCAACATACTGACTCAACTCCAGCCACTTTAATAATGGAAAAATTGATGTAAAAAAAATTATCAGTACAGGTGCATCAAAGCAGGGACCGAGAGACTGAAAAACAGCTTCTATCTGTCTGTTAAACTGTTAAACAGCCACCACTAACATTGAGTGGCTGCTGCCAACATACTGACTCAACTCCAGCCACTTTAATAATGGAAAAATTGATGTAAAAAAAATTATCACTAGCCACTTTAAACAATGCCACTTTTATATATTTACATACCCTACATTACTCATCTCATATGTATATACTGTACTCGATACCATCTACTGCATCTTGCCTATGCCGTTCTGTACCATAACTCATTCATATATCTTTATGTACATATTCTTCATCCCTTTACACTTGTGTGTATAAGTTAGTTGTTGTGAAATTGTTAGGTTAGATTACTCATTGATTATTACTGCATTGTCGGAACTAGAAGCACAAGCATTTTCGCTACACTCGCATTAACATCTGCCAACCATGTGTATGTGACAAATAAAATTTGACTTGATGTGGCGCTGTAAGAAGCAGGCTCACTTATTTTATTTTTATTTATTTAACCTTAACTAGGCAAGTCTGTTCAGAACAAATACTTATTTACAATGACGGCCTGCCCCGGCCAAACCCGGACAATGCCGGGCCAATTGTGTGCCGCCCTATGGGACTCCCAATCATGGCCGGATGGGATACAACCAGGGAATGTAGTGACGGCTCTTGAAATGAGATGCAGTGCCTTTGACTGCTGCGCCACTCGGGAGGACAAAGCCTATATTGACCTAGAAACTTGAAATGTTGTATGTAGGTGTCTTTCCTCATGCTGAAGAAATTTGTCTCAAGGACACATAAGGTCCGTCAGGATATATTGTTCTCCATCTTGGAAATTTTGGAAAACTTTTGAAAAATGTATTCTCATTAACCATACATTTCTTAACTTAGTTTGAGCTAAGGGATTGGTTAAGAGATGTTTGAGTTATTGCTGAATCAGGAAATCAGACTTTACGTGCCCATTTAAATCGTTTGTAAATCCACTCCTTTGTAAATCCACTTCTCACTTCAAACTTTTTAGAGGCATCAAAGATATTACCATGATGATCCATGTTAAGTTTGGCATTGATATCTAATATTAGCTAAAAGCTAATATTAATAATATGGATGTCAATCTCTCCTGGCTCAAAGTGGAGGAGAGATTGACTTCATCACTACTTGTATTTGTGAGAGGTATTGACATGTTGAATGCACCGAGCTGAAATACTGGCACACAGCTCGGACACTCATGCATACCCCACAAGACATGCCACCAGAGGTCTCTTCACAGTCCCCAATTCCAGAACAGACTATGGGAGGCGCACAGTACTACATAGAGCCATTACCACATGGAACTCTATTCCACATCAAGTAACTGATGCAAGCAGTGAAATGTGATTAAAAAAACATATAAAAATACACCTTATGGAACAGCGGGGACTGTGAAGCAAAACTAACATTGGCACACACTCATGCATACACACACACAATGACATATGCACTATACACACATGTACACATTGATTTTGTATTGTAGATATGTAGTAGTGGTGGAGTAGGGGCCTGAGGGCACACAGTGTGTTTGTGAAATCTGTAAATGTTTTGTAAAATTATATAACTGCCTTAATTTTGCTGGACACCAGGAAGAGCAGAAAATGGGGATCCATAATAAATACAAAATACAAACATGGCCACACTATACCAGTAGATGTATATCAGCACATAAGCTAATATGCTTAAATATTTTCAAAATACTTCAAAATTCTTCTACTCGTGAACCACAAGCCCAAATAATAAGATATACCTGCTGGAGCGTGTGCTACGGGTGGGTGTTGTTATGGTGACCAGTGAACTGAGATAAAGCGGAGCTTTACCAAGCAAAGACTGGAGCCAGTGGGTCTGTCTACGAATATGTAGCGAGGGCCAGCCGACGAGAGAATACAGGTCGCAGTGGTGGGTGGTATATGGGACTTTGGTGACAAAACGGATGGAACTGTGATAGCCTGCAATCCAGTTTGCTGAGTAGAGTGTTGGAGGCTATTTTGTAAATGACATCGCCGAAGTCGAGGATCGGTAGGATAGTCAGTTTTACGAGGGTATGTTTGGCAGCGTGAGTGAAGGAGGCTTTGTTGCGAAATAGGAAGCTGATTCTAGATTTAATTTTGGATTGGAGATGTTTAATATGAGTCTGGAAGGAGAGTTAAGATTGATTCTACATGATAGAGTGCTTGCTTTGTTATCAAACTGACCATGTGTCCTTTCTGGCATCCTGTAAACCCCGTTCATTGCTGCTGCTCGCAGCTATATTTGTAATTGTTATGTATGCATCCCTCTTAGGTACAACACAGGACTTCATAACCACATGATAGAGTTGAGGGAATACATGGTTGCTCCGAGATCAGTAAGTATAAGAGCTTAGCCTACAGCAAAACAACAACAGAAGACGCATCAAGCCTTTTCGTTTATGTGTTAATGGACCATGCGCAACAATCAAATCTGTCCCCTTGTCTTTTATCCTCCTTTGTTCTTTCATCCAAGAGTTCCGGGATGATGGTGTTAATGTGAGCCAAGCACTTCATGGCTACCAACGTGAGTGCTACGGGGCGGTAGTCATTTAGGCAGGTTACCATCGCTTTCTTGAGCACAGGGACATGTAGGTATTACAGACTCTCTCATGGAGAGTTTGAAAATGTCAGTGAAGACAAATGCTCTGAGTATATGTCCTGGTAATCTTTCTAGTTACGTTACAGCCCCATTCTAAATAAAAATGTTCCTCATCAATCTATACACAAAGACAAAGTGAAAACAGTTATTGTTTTGTGCAAATTTATTGAAAATAAAAAAATTAAATACCTTATTTACATAAGAATTCAGACCCTTTGCTATGAGACTCAAATTTGAGCTCATCCTTGAGATGTTTCTACAAGATGATTGGGAGTCCAACTGTGGTAAATTAAATTGATTGGACATGATTTGGAAAGGCACACACTTGTCTGTATAAGGTCCCACAGTTGAAAATACATGTCAGAGCAAAAACCAAGCCATGAGGTCGAAGGAATTGTCCGTAGAGCTCAGAGACAGGATCTGGAGAAGGATACCAAAACATTTCTGAGGTTTGCAGGTCCCCAAGAACACAGTGGACTCCATCAATCTTAAATGGAAGAAGTTTGGAACCACCAAGACTTTCTTAGAGCTGCCCGCCCAGCCAAACTGAGCAATCGGGAGAGAAGGGCCTTGGTCAGGGAGGTGACTAAGAACCCGATGGTCACTCTGACAGAGCTCCAGAGTGCCTCTGTGGAGATGGGAGAACTTTCCAGAAGGACAACCATTTCTGCAGCACTCCACCAATCAGCAACTGAGGAGTGGCTTCCAGATCCTCAGTAAAAGGCACATGCCAGTCTGCTTGGAGTTTGCCAAAATGCACTTAAAGTACTCTCAGACCATGAAAAACAAGATTCTCTGGTCTGATGAAACCAATATTGAAGTCTTTGGCCTGAATGCCAAGCGTCACCACTGAAAGAAGCCAGGCAACATCCCTACAATGAAGCATGGTGGTGGCAGAATCATGCTGTGTACAGTTGTACCAAGCTTGCAGTGTCATACCCAAGAAGACTCGAAGGTGTAAGTGCTGCCAAAGATGCTTCAACAAACTATTGAGTAAAAGGTCTGAATACTTATGTAAATGTAATATTTCAGATTTTTTTTAAAATACTTTTGCAAACATTACTAAAAACATGCTTTTGCGTTGTCATTTTGCGGTATTGTGTGTAGATTAATGAGGGGGAAAAAACAATTTAATACGGTTTAGAATAAGGTTGTTACGTAACAAAATGTGGAAAAAAACAAGGGATCCGAATACTGTTTTCAATTTCCAAACAATCAGTGTCTGAAATAAGACCATGACCAACCAGGAATACCTGGTGCACTAAAAAATTGAATAACAGGAGACTGGTGTTTGGGGACAGAAAACCAATTTCAACACATCATTGGCACATTGGCCCAATGCTGTACTCAAGATAGCGTGTGTGACATCAGCAGATGGTACTTGTAAAATATGAATTAAATCTAAATAGCACAATAATTGTGTTCATCAAAGTCTGTGTGTTTAAGAGAGACTTCTGGGCCGCGTCTCAATCAACTGCTTCCGCCGGTGTCTGTAGAAATGACTGGAGATGAATAGGTTCTTTCCACATCATAAGAGTACGTGTCAACCCACATTTTTTTTATATATATAAATCTGAGCTTTCTATATCTGTCAGATAAAGGATACATACTTCAAAACACTTCCTTTTGATTAATTTTTTTGACTATCTGTTTTGCCACGTATGAATGTGTCATTCAATGTGTTTCTAAATACATTTTTCTGACACAGTTGAAGTCGGAAGTTTACATACACCTTAGCCAAACACATCTAAACTCAGTTTTTCACAATTCCTGACATTTAACCTGAGTAAAAATTCCCTGTCTTAGGTCAGTTAGGATCACCACTTTATTTTAAGAATGTGAAATGTCAGAATAATAGTAGAGAGAATGATTTATTTCAGCTTTAATTTCCTTCATCACATTCCTCCGTCAGAAGTTAACATACAATCAATTAGTATTTGGTAGCATTGCCTTTAAATTGTTTAACTTGGGTGAAACGTTTCAGGTAGCTTTCCACAAACTTCGCATAATAAGTTTAGTGTATTTTGGCCCATTCCTCCTGACAGAGCTGGTGTAACTGAATCAGGTTTGTAGGCCTCCTTGCTCGTACATGCTTTTTCAGGTCTAAACACACATTTTCTATAGAATTGAGGTCAGGGCTTTGTGATGGCCACTCCAATACCTTGACTTTGTTGTCCTTAAGCCATTTTGCCACAACTTTGTAAGTATGCTTGGGGTCATTGTCCATTTGGAAGACCCATTTGCGACCAAGCTTTAACTTCCTCACTGATGTCTTGAGATGGTGCTTCAATATATCCACATCATTTTCTTCCCTCATGATGCCATCTATTTTGTGAAGTGCATCAGTCCCTCCTACAGCAAAGCACCCCCACAACATGATGCTGCCACCCCCATGCTTCACGGTTGGGATGGTGTTCTTTGGCTTGCAAGCCTCCCTCTTTTTCCTCCAAACAAAACGATGGTCATTATGGCCAAACAGTTCTATTTCTGTTTCATCAGACCAGAGGACATTTCTCGAAAAAGTATGATCTTTGACCCCATGTGCAATTGCAAACCGTAGTCTGGCTTTTTATGGCAGTTTTGGAGCAGTGGCTTCTTCCTTGCTGAGCGGACTTTCAGGTTATGTCAATATAGGACTCGTTTTATTGTGGATATAGATACTTTTGTACCCCTTTTCCTCCAGCATCTTCACAAGGTCCTTTGCTGTTGTTCTGGGATTGATTTGCACTTTTCGCACCAAAGTACGTTCATCTCTAGGAGACAGAACGTGTCTCCTTCCTGAGCGGTATGATGACTGCGTGGTCCCATGGTGTTTATACTTGCATACTATTGTTTTGTGCAGATGAACGTGGTACCTTCAGGTGTTTGGAAATTGCTCCCAAAGATGACCCAGACTTGTGGAGGTCTGGTTCATCCTTTTTTTCTGAGGTCTTCTCTGAATTCTTTTGATTTTCCCATGATGTCAAGCAAAGAGGCACTGAGTTTGAGGGTAGGCCTTGAAATACATCCACAGATACACCTCCAATTGACTTAAATCATGTCAATTTGCCTATCAGAGGCTTCTAAAGCCATGACATAATTTTCTGGAATTTTCCAAGCTGTTTCAAGGCACAGTCAACTTAGTGTATGTAAACTTCTGACGCACTGGAATTGTGATACTGTGAATTATAAGTGAAATAATCTGTCTGTTAACAAGTGTTGGAAAAATGACTGGTGTCATGCACAAAGTAGATGTCCTAACCGACTTGCCAAAACTCTAGTTTGTTGACAAGAAATTTGTGGAGTGGTTAAAAAACAAGGTTTAATGACTCCAACCTAATACCTTGACTACACCGCACGAGTCGCGTGCGCGAGCATTGCAAAATAAATCTAGGAATCTATCTTATTCAATTATTCCACCCACACTGCTCGCGCACGTCAATGAGCGTCTGCGTTGCCAAGGGCTAAAATAGAATTCATTCCTATTGCTGACGCAGATCGTGCTGCAAGTCCTGCCTCTCCCATCTCCTCATTGGTTTATAGAAGCAGGTACCCACGTGCCATCTCCTCATTGGTTATACCCATGTGGGTGATTGAAAGACGAACTGTTGCCGGTTGTCGTGGTAATATTATGAAAGTTTAGATGCCAATCACCATATAAGTTAAATGATGAAAACGCCTGAAAGGAGGAGAGATGACTAGACACGATTTGGTTGACCATTTTTATGAATGGATTAATTGTCGGAGAAGAGGACCTTGTGCATTTCAGGTAAAATAACAACCTAATGTTTATATCCCAGGACAAATTAACTAGCAACAGCAAGCTAGCTAAATAGGACAAATTAGCAAGCAAGTGCAAACTAACTAGCTAAATTGCCATAAATGTTTAATGCTTTTCGACCTGTCCCCAAATTAATGTCATTGGTTCAGAGTTTGTTTTGATATTTTAACCTGCGTGTCGTGATCGCGTTTGGTGTAGGGGGACAAAATGAATTTATGCACGATGGTGCACGCGCGCAGCCGGTTTGGGTTCCGTGTAGGTGTATGTAAACTTCCGACTTCAACTGTACCTACAGGTGTCCTAAAATTCTAAATCAACGAGTCGAGTCAAACTGAATTCTTCCGCAGCTCTATGTTTGCCACATACTTCAGACTGCCGTCATTGAAATCTTTTGTGATGACGTCAAAATGAGGGGTGCTGTACAAAAACAAAGTAATCAGTGATTGGATCATCTCTAACCAATCAGAGTATCAAAGCCAATGACGAATTCTCAAATCCCGTATACCCACCTGTGCTTTAAAAAAGACTAGGCAAGTCAGTTAAGACCAAATTACAATTACGGCCTACACCGGCCAAACCTGTATGACGTTGGGCCAATTGTGAGCCGCCCTATGAGACTTCCAATCACGGCCGGTTGTGATGCATCTTGGATTCGAGTGCCTTAGACCGCTGCACCACTTGGGAGCTCCAAGAAAGGGAAAGGGAAAGGGAAGGAGGATACCTAGTCAGTTGAACAACAATGTATTCAACTGAAATGTGTCTTCCACATTTAACCCAACTCCTCTGAATCAGAGAGGTGCGGGAGGCTGCCTTAATCAACATCCACGTCTTCGACACTTGGGGAACAGTGGGTTAACTGCCTTGCTCAGACCAAACCAGTGTTGTTTTTTCTCATATCATTCTCTCAGGCAGTCTGTATAATTTGGTTGATGACAAGTCAGACTGCAAGTGAACATGCATCAAACTGTTGCGTGATGATGAAATGAGTGGATGTTAAAATCCAAACGGAAAATATTTACACAAGAAGCAATCTAATATCACACAGTCAAACTCTCAGTCGTTTAGTAAGTTCGCCATTCTGCGATTCTCACTCATCCAGCCACTCGGGTCATGTGACAGTGTTGATGCCCATTCTGTGTTCTTTTTTTCTCCCACATTCTGTGTTCTTTTTTTCTCCCACATTCCATCATCTGAAATAGCTAATAGTGAGGCAAAATCCCATACGATTAGCATAACTCCTTCCCTCTGTTTCCCTACCGCAGACTCATCATCCTTTTCTTTTTTTCCCTGTCTTTCTGTATTTTCAATGCATTCACTCTTTCATCGTGACATGCTGCCTTCTTTCACTTTTCCAATCTACTTGATTTTTCCATTTCCTTGCTCGCTCTTCTCATTGTATTGTAGACGTTACAACAATAGTGAATGACGCAAGAGGAGACGGCAATCAATATTTAAAAAAAACTGAACTAAACATACTGACCAAGTATTTGTAATTAAACATGGCTTTATACACTTAGGCAAGGGATAATCTATAACACTCATGACGTGAGTCATGTTCTACCTATGTAATACATAGGAATGTATGACAAATGGGCTCTGTGCTACATGTGACACTTTTAAGATGAGGAGCCCGATCTTCCACGAGCTTGTGACTAAAAACATGGCTGTAATTTAAGAATGTGGCGATATTGTTCAGAGCCTGCATTCTGTAAAAACTCAAGGATCTAAAAATCATACCAAACTTTATGCTGCACACTCTTAGAAAAAAGGGTTCCCATAGGGTTCTTCGGCTGTTCCCATAGGAGAACCCTTTTGGGTTTCAGTTAGAGCCCTTTTTTTGGTTCCAGGTAGAACCCTTCTGGGTTCCAGGTAGAACCCTCTATGGAAAGGAACCTGGATCCAACAAGGGTTCTCCGATGGGGACAGCTGAATAGCCCTTTTAGGTTCCAGATAGCACCTTTTTTTCTAAGAGTGTACGTAGAAGGTGTAGCACACACAAAGCTCCAGACTTAATTTGCGAAGGAGTGAAATACATTTGATTTACAGTACAGACTAATGTACATGGCTAATTAAGGTTAGAAAACATGCGGACAGCGCTGTACATAGCTAGAGGTGCAAGTTGTTCCCCCCACTATTGTGTTCCGGCTTGCATCTATTTAAAATGTCCGCCAGAGGGACAAACTTGACATAACTTCCATTCACTGTGCAAGTTTGTTTTGTCAAATGGTTTAGTATGCTGGGAAAATGGATTAGCTTGGTTTAACTGACCATAATACCAAGTTTTAACTGGCCGTAACATTGTAGGTGTGGTTGTAGTTTTGCTGTCTGGGTACTGTCATCAAGACAAGTCATCTGCATGCTAAACACACTATATTTGTCATACAGTGTTACTGTGTATTGGGAGATATAATCAGACATATTCAGCTGTAGCATGTTTTTGGCATAGTCATATTTTCCTCATTCCTTTGTCTCATCCATTCCTCTCTTGAAAAAAAGGTACACAGAGTACATTGCCCTCAGAAAGTATTCATACCCCTTGATTTATTCCACATTATGTTGTGTTACAGCCTGAATTCAAAATGGAGTAAACTGATTTGTTTTCTCACCAATCTACACACAATACCCAATAATGACAAAGTGAAAACATGTTTACAGACATTTTTGCAAATTTATCCCAAATGAAATACAGAATTATCTAATTTACCTAAGTATTCTCACCCCTGAGTCAATACTCAGCGATTACAGCTGTGAGTCTTTCTGGGTAAATCTCTAAGAGTTTTGCACACCTGGATTGTGTAACATTTGCACATGATTATTTTCTGTTAAATTGCTTGGTTATCATTTCTAGACAACCATTTTCAAGTCTTGCAATAGATTTTCAACAATATTTAGGACAAAACTGTAACTGGGCCACTCAAGAACATTCACTGTCTTCTTGGTAAGCAACACCAGTATAGATTTGGCCTTGTGTTTTAGGCTATTGTCCTGCTGAAAGGTGGATTAATCACCCAGTGTCTGGTGGAAAACAGACTGAACCAGGTTTTCCCCTACGATTTACCTGCGCTTAGTTCCATTCCATTTCTTTTTACCCTGAAAAACTCCACAGTCCTTAATGATTACAAGCATACCCATAGTATCATGTCGTGTGTGTGTGTGCGCGTGTGTGTGTGTGTAGGTGGGAAGTCAGGCGCAGGAGAATCAAACTTGGTATAATGGAGTAGTTTAATAATGTAAAACAAACTCCAAAACCAAAGTACATAATAAAATAAACGTGGGTACAAGAACCCGCCGCACACCAGTCCATAAATCACGAGCACAACAATAAACAATCTCTGACAAGGACATGAGGGTAAACAGAGGGTTAAATACACAACAACAAATGAATGGGATTGGAACCAGGTGTGTAGGAAGACAAGACAAAACCAATGGAAAATGAAACATGGATCAATGATGGCTAGAAGACCGGTGACGTCGACTGCCGAGCACCGCCCGAACAAGGAGAGGAATCGACTTCGGCAGAAGTCGTGACACATAGCATGATGCAGCCACCACTATGTTTGAAAATATGGAGAATGGTACTCAGTAATGTGTTGTAATGGATTTGCCCCAAACATAACACTTTACATTCAGGACAAAAGGTGAATTGTTTGCAGTATTACTTTAGTGATTTGTTGCTAACAGGATACATGTTTTGGAAATGTTTTATTCTGTACAGGCTTCCTTCTTTTCACTCTGTCAATTAGGTTAGTATTGTGGAGTACCTAACTCTTTAACTGTTTTAAAGTATCCATTGGCATAATGGTGAACAACTGAGTTAGGAAGGCCACCCCGTATCTTTGTAGTGACTGGGTGTATTGTTACATCTAAAGTGAAATTAATAACTTCACCATGCTCAAAGGGATATTCAATGTCTGCTTTATTATTTTACACAGAACAAAAATAAAAACTGTGTGTTGGTCCCATGTTTCATTAGCTGAAATAAAATATCCCAGAAATGTTCCATACGCACAAAAAGCTTATTTCTCTCAAATGTTGTGCACAAATATTTGTTTACATCCATGTTAGTGACTATTTCTCCTTTGCCAAGATAATCCATCCACCTTACAAGTGTGGCATATCATTCCTATTGATTAGACAGCATGATCATTACTCAAGTGCACCTTGTGCTGGGGACAATAAAAGGACATGCTAAAATGTGCAGTTTTGTCACACAACATAATGCCACAGATGTCTCAAGTTTTGAGGGAGTGTGCAATTGGCTTGCTGTCTGCCGTATTGTCCACCTGAGCTGTTGCCAGAGAATGGAATGTTAATTTCTCTATCATAAACCACCGCCAATGTCCTTTTATAGAATTTGGCAGTACGTCTAACCGTCCTCACAACCATATGGCGTCGTGTGGGTGAACGGTTTGCTGATGTCAACTTTGTAAACAGAGTGCCCCATGGTGGCGGTGGGGTTATATGGTATGGGCAGGCACAAGCTATGGACAATGAATACAATTGCATTTTATCGATGGCAAGTTTAATGCACAGAGATACCGTGTCGAGATCCTGAGTCCCACTGTCGTGCCATTCATCTGACGCCATCACCTTATGTTGTCCCAGTTATTCCATGGCCTGCATACTCCCCAGACATGTCACCCATTGAGCATATTTGGGATGCTCTGGATTGACATATACAACAGTGTGTTCCAGTTCCCACCAATATCCAGCAACCTCGCACAGCCTTTTAACAAGGCACACCTGTTAATTGAAATGCATTCCAGATGAATGCATTCCATTCTACCTCATGAAGCTGGTTAAGATAATGCCAAGAGCGTGCAAAGCTGTCATCAAGGTAAAGGGGGGCTACTTTGAAGAATCTCAAACACAAAATATATTTTAATTTGTTTAACACTTTTTTGGTTACTACATGATTCCATATGTATCATTTCATAATTTTGATGTTGTCACTATTACTCTACAATGCAGAAAATAGTAAAATAAAGAAAAACCCTTGAATGAGTAGGTGTGTCTAAACTTTTGACTGGTACTGTATATTTAATCCATTTAAAATTCAGGCTGTAACACAACAAAATGTGGAAAAAGTCAAGGGGTATGAATACTTTCGTATTGCACCGTATATCACAGAAAAACCTTGCCATTTTTTGGCAAACACTCCAATTTTTCACCGGGTTAATGCGATTTCCTTGAAATTCCGATGAAACTTCTTGTTTCACAACCTTATCAAAATAATGTAACATGAACCTCTTATTACTTACAGATACAGCTGCATGATTTAACACTTTTTTTCTTATCTCTTGCTCAGTCATCACTCATTTACCCTCCCTCCCATCATAATATCACTCATAGCTACAGTACCCCACTAAATCCCTCTCCTATATCCTCTACTCATTCTATCCCCCTTCCATTCCTCTTTTTAGGCTACCTGGTAAAAAAAACTCTCATCCGCCTTCATACCAGTCGTATATTAGTCCTAACTACAGCATAATAATAAATCAGATTTTTATTGCGCTTTTCCCAGACCCAAAGACGCAGTCCCCACTAAATCCCTATTCCATACCCCTTACTCAATCTCTCCCTCACTTCGTTCCTACAGACCTCCCTCATTCCTCTCTGTCATACCCCTCTCACCCTGAAGGCCTTCTTGGCGGCGTGGTCGTCTGAGTCTCCTCTGTACCAGGGCCTAGCGGGCTGCTTCCTCAGGCTGTGGCCGAACAGGTCAATGAAGAAGAAGGCATAGTCCTCCGGGGGCAGGCCCTCCCTCCAGAACTGTACCATCAGCCTCCGGAAAGTGTCCCATGAGCAGCACATGTACACCACTGAAGAAAAAGTAGAAGAAGAAGAATGTATCAATGACATGTACAGTATATCAGTGGAATGTACCACTGTATGCTACTGTTTGTGTGCCACAGTGTAATTTACCAATGTGCTACTGTTTGTGTACCACAGTGGAATGTACCAATGTGCTACTGTTTGAGTGCCCCTACAGAGGGTGGACAGAAAACAATAAGGGGAATTGGCTAGTACTGTTAATGGGCAATGCAGGTGCAACACTAAGGAAAAAGGACATAGGTGAAAGACTAACAACCACTGCACTGCAACCTGTTCTCAGAGCATTTCCTTTTCTGTACGTAAATCCAAAACACTACATGTAGTATACGTTATGTTTCGTATCGTAGGCATTCATTTGTGGGTGTCCATCGACCAATTCCTAAATGTTATGAATTACAATTTCTATTATATGTTAGGAATTTGCGAAACAGTGAGTTCAGAAAGTATTCAGATACCTTTAATTCTTCCACATTTTGTTACTTTTCAGCCTTATTCTGAAATGGATTTTAAAAAACATCTCATCAATCTACACACATTACACCTTAATGACAAAACAGGTTCTTGGAAATGTTAGCAAATTGATAACAAATAATTAACAGCAATACCATATTCAGACCCATTGCTATGAGACTTGAAATTGAGCTCAAGTGCATCCTTTTATCAAAATTCTACAAAGTTCCAGAAAAAAAGGACTGTCATGACGTTGCCCTCTTTGGGTACAGCAAGCCCATCCCCCTCTCCCTGTCTCCTACACTCAGGCTGCTGCGACCTCAGATCGTAAATTCCTGGAGGAGATTATCTCCTCATGGCCACATTATAGAGAGAAAATTAAGTTTTCATAGAGAACAAAGGAATTTCTTCCACCTCACAGAACTTGAGGTCCGAACAACATTTACAGTGCCTTGCGAAAGTATTCGGCCCCCTTGAACTTTGCGACCTTTTGCCACATTTCAGGCTTCAAACATAAAGATATAAAACTGTATTTTTTTGTGAAGAATCAACAACAAGTGGGACACAATCATGAAGTGGAATGACATTTATTGGATATTTCAAACTTTTTTAACAAATCAAAAACTGAAAGATTGGGCATGCAAAATTATTCAGTCCCCTTAAGTTAATACTTTGTAGCGCCACCTTTTGCTGCGATTACCGCTGTAAGTCGCTTGGGGTATGTCTCTATCAGTTTTGCACATCGAGAGACTGAAATTTTTTCCCATTTCTCCTTGCAAAACAGCTCAAGCTCAGTGAGGTTGGATGGAGAGCATTGTGAACAGCAGTTTTCAGTTCTTTCCACAGATTCTCGATTGGATTCAGGTCTGGACTTTGACTTGGCCATTCTAACACCTGGATATGTTTATTTTTGAACCATTCCATTGTAGATTTTGCTTTATGTTTTGGATCATTGTCTCACTGGATCATTGAAGACAAATCTCCGTCCCAGTCTCAGGTCTTTTGCAGACTCCATCAGGTTTTCTTCCAGAATGGTCCTGTATTTGGCTCCATCCATCTTCCCATCAATTTTAACCATCTTCCCTGTCCCTGCTGAAGAAAAGCAGGCCCAAACCATGATGCTGCCACCACCATGTTTGACAGTGGGTATGGTGTATTCAGGGTGATGAGCTGTGTTGCTTTTACGCCAAACATAACGTTTTGCATTGTTGCCAAAAAGTTCAATTTTGGTTTCATCTGACCAGAGCACCTTCTTCCACATGTTTGGTGTGTCTCCCAGGTGGCTTGTGGCAAACTTTAAACGACACTTTTTATGGATATCTTTGAGAAATGGCTTTCTTCTTGCCACTCTTCCATAAAGGCCAGATTTGTGATATATACGACTGATTGTTGTCCTATGGACAGAGTCTCCCACCTCAGCTGTAGATCTCTGCAGTTCATCCAGAGTGATCATTGGCCTCTTGGCTGCATCTCTGATCAGTCTTCTCCTTGTATGAGCTGAAAGTTTAGAGGGACGGCCAGGTCTTGGTAGATTTGCAGTGGTCTGATACTCCTTCCATTTCAATATTATCGCTTGCACAGTGCTCCTTGGGATGTTTAAAGCTTGGGAAATCTTTTTGTATCCAAATCCTGCTTTAAACTTCTTCACAACAGTATCTCTGACCTGCCTGGTGTGTTCCTTGTTCTTCATGATGCTCTCTGCGCTTTTAACAGACCTCTGAGACTATCACAGTGCAGGTGCATTTATACGGAGACTTGATTACACACAGGTGGATTGTATTTATCATCATTAGTCATTTAGCTCAACATTGGATCATTCAGAGATCCTCACTGAACTTCTGGAGAGAGTTTTCTGCACTGAAAGTAAAGAGGCTGAATAATTGTGCACGCCCAATTTTTCAGTTTTTGAATTGTTAAAAACGTTTGAAATATCCAATAAATGTCGTTCCACTTCATGATTGTGTCCCACTTGTTGTTGATTCTTCACAAAAAAAATACAGTTTTATATCTTTATGTTTGAAGCCTGAAATGTGGCAAAAGGTCGCAAAGTTCAAGGGGGCCGAATACTTTCGCAAGGCACTGTATGTTCTGGAGAAGGTATAAAAGATTGGTGAAGAATCCAGCTACAAACGGGTCCTTTTGGTACAATTTTGTGAAACTCATGAGAGACAATACGGCAACATTACCATAACGCTGTTTATAGAATAGCCTCAGTTATGAGGATTGCATCTAATTGCTGTACAGGATGAATGAGGAAAGATTAAACTTTTTGTGAAATTTTGGGATGCTATGTAAAGATGTAATGTGAGATAATTATATTTCTTAAGTTTCACTTAAGTCACTGGCACGCTCCCATGAACACAGCCAGGACTTGGCGTCATGAGACAGCTTTTTCTGCTCTTCCGAATAAAACCCCCACCTTGAGAATTTCATTTCTCAACAGACCATGTTTCTCTTAATTACGAGAGGACAAAGGTTGCAGACCAGCTTACCTCGATAACGAGAGGGCCAAGGTTTGAGACGATTGCTGAATCTTTTAACCATCCCATGTGGTTAAACTCTTAGACTATTGATATCGACAGAATAAGAACAAGTCTTTGATATTAATTACTAGTCTGCAGCTAGGAATTCACTATCATTGAACGCGAAGAACAATAACCACCGAAACAACTATTCTATAACGACATGAATGAATGTCACTGAACTACCCATTCTAACCACGACAGAGAGAGAGAGAGAGACGGACAACTCTCCAACAGAAATGAACTTTTCAACAGAGATCCCGACAACACACTGAGCGTAAATATATATAATGATTGCAATTGTTCCCGAATGAGTGAGCGTTCATGTGCAAAGGATTAACATTTCAATTGTTATAATTATCAACTCTGTAGTGACTTCTCAGCTGACCCCCACTCCCCTTTTGTCTAACAAGCCGTCCATGCCGGTTTAGCCCACTAGGGCACATTCCCCTATCATTTCTTGTAACCATATTTACTTTGTTTGTTTGTGTGTGCACTTTTGTGATTGTTGAGTTAGTTAATGAATAAATTATTTAAGACAATTGATGTATGGATGACTCATAGTGAAGACTGGGTTCGTGCAGATAACCAACAATTTACAATGTTTGGAATGAGACTTACGTGAGGTAAAGAAGAATTCATTTATCAGAAGACTAACTGATCAGATATTAAAATATCTGAAAAGTTGTATTAGGAAAATTATAACTTTGTAATCTGAATATTTTCCTTGGTGCCCCGACTTCCTAGTTAATTACAGTTACATGATTAATCAGTTTAATTGCGTAATAATAATTACAGAGAGTTATTTGATAAGTAAGTCTTCAGTTTAATGATGCCAAAGACATGACAGGACCTTGTGCATTTCAGGTAAAATAACAACCAAATGGTTATATCCTAGGACAAATTAGCTAACAACAGCAAGCTAGCTAGCTAAATGTCCATGAATGTTTAATGTGTTTTGACCTGTCCCCAAATTAATATAGTTGCTTCAGAGTTCGTTTTGATACTTCAGCCTGCATGTCTGGAACGCGTCTGGTGTGGATGTACAAAATCAATATGCGGAGGCACGCGCGTGCCCGGTCTAGACAGCATGTAATAAAGAGATGCTCTGATTTTTTTGACACCACACTCCACAAAGCAAGTCCTGCATGCTCTAGTTTATCTTATCTTGATTATTGGCTAGTCATATGGTCAATTGCTGCAAATAAAGATCTAGTTAAGCTGCATCTGGCCCAGAACAGAGTCGCACATCTTGCTCTTAATTGGGCTAATATTAATACTGTGCAAGCCAGTCTCTCTCGGCTAAGAGTTGAGGAAAAACCGATTGCGTCACTTCTTGTTTTGATTAGAAACATTCAAGTGTTGGACATTCCAAATTGTTTCCAGAGTCAACTTACACACAACACCGACACACACACTTACCCCAGCAGACATGCCACCAGGGGTCTTTTCACAGTCCCCAGGTCCAGAACAAATTCAAGGAAACGTACAGTATTATACAGAGCCATGAGAGCAGGAAACTCCCTTCCATCTTATATAGCGCAAGTGAAAAGCAAACATAGTTTCAAAAAACAAACAAAGCAACACCTCACGGCACAATTTCTCCCCCTGATGTGACTTACTTGTTGTGTGTGTGTACTAACATGTATGTGGAACTGATAGTTGCGCAAAACACACACACACACGCACGCACGCACACACACACACACAGACACACACACACACACACACACACTACATGTTAAAGTATTGTTTCTGTAATGTCTTTTTTGTTATGTGTCGGACCCCAGTAAGACCAGCTGTCGGCTAATGAGGGTCCTAATATATCCAATTAAATCTATGAGAAATTGCTCTTTGGCCTCCTATCAGCTTGGTGGCTTTTGTTTTTAATTTTGTTTCTTTTAAAAATATATATTTTAAATGTGAGGAATTGCACATCAAACTAGCTAATTAAATGTGTCTTGAATCTTGGAAAATACCCCCTCTGCCATGCCTGACTTCTGCATGCAGTGAGCCTTGCTGGTTATGGGCTACATGTTTGGATACAGGTAGGCTACTTTGAGTTGGACCTATCATGTGTGTCTCACTGCTATAGACAGAGAAAGGGGTATTTCAAGTGTTTGTTAGTAAGAGGCAGATGTCAACAGAACAAACTCAAATCAAGTAAGAAATAGCTTATTTTGACAGCAAAGCTAACTAGCAGATTTACATCACTATTCATTGGATCGGATCAGCTGATAGCCCGTTTTCCCGATGTCACTCATTTCCTTTCTAGTTTGTAGCTTACTAGAAGTCACTGGCACCAGCTAGTTTACAATGAGTGACTAGTGTGCTGTTGCAGAAAATAAATAGGTCCATGTTAAAAAAGAAAGAGGGGTGCCCTTTTTTAATGAGCATCTGATTCCCCCATAGGTCTGTGCACGGCCCTGCACTAGATATACAACTAACCACTAGAACTGTGTCTCTGCTTTAGCCATTTTATTTGCCTCCCTGTTGTACCGTCTATCTGTCTCAGCATCTTCTCTGCTGTCACTCTGTGCTTCGTCTTGTTCTGCCTGTCTGCTTAAGCCTTATAAGTTATAAAAGCCAAGCTAATGACTTAGGCTGTATTGCAAATTAGTGAGTGTCATATTTGTTTCCATGAATCAACACCTACCCTAAGTGTTAACATTTTCCCCGGGTGTCACTAACTTTTACAGTTGGTGGCATCAGCCCATGATTTGGTTGGATCCAAATCATGAGTAATCATCTTATAAAGTAATTCAGGGCTCAACATACAGGGCTGCCCGCTGGCCCGGGAAGGTTTTGGAAACCCTCCGGGCCAGATGACCATCCCTGTCAGATGCCCGCTTTTGCCAGTGAAAAAAATATTGTAATAATGCTATTTTTAACCGAAGCTATATAATTGACTATTAAACATTAAAATAAAATAAAAAAGTTACAGTCTTGTCTCATCGCTGCAACTCCCATACGGACTCGGGAGAGGCGAATGTCGAGAGCCATGCGTCCTCCGAAACACAACCCAACCAAGCCACACTGCTTCTTGACACAATGCCCGCTTAACCTGGAAGCCAGCCACACCAATGTGTCGGAGGAAACACGGTGCACCTGGCGACGTGTCAGCGTGCATTGCGCCCGACCCGCCACAAGAGTCGCTAGAGCACGAGGGGACTCCCCTAACCCGGACGATGCTGGGCCAATTGTGCGCCACCCCATGGGTCTTCCGGTCGCGGCCGGCTGCGACAGAGCCTGGACACGAACCAGGATCTCTAGTGGCACAGCTAGCAACTGCGATGCAGTGCCTTAGACCACCACGCCACTCGGACGGTCAGACTTCTTGATTCTACCTGGATTGTGTTGGAGATGCTTCCATTAAAGAACACCCTCTGTGTTCTGTTAGACCGGTAACTCTTTATCCACAATATAGCAGGGGGTGTAAAGCCATAACAAATACATTTTTTCCAGAAGCAGACTGGAATAATAATAATGTCAAAAGCCGCACTGAGGTCTAAAAAAAACAGCCCCCCAAATGTTTAATCATCAATTTCTCTCAGCCAATCAGTAATTTGTGTAAGTGCTGTGCTTTTTGAATATCCTTCCCTATAAGCGTGCTGAAAGTCGGTTGTCAATTTGTTTACTGTAAAATAGCATTGTATCTGGTCAAACATTTTTTCCAAAAGTTTACAAGGGTTGGTAACAGGCTGATTGGTCGGCTATTTGAGCCAGTAAAGGCGGCTTTACTATTCTTAGGTAGCGGAATGACTTTTGCTTCCCTCCAGGACTGAGGCCACATACAGTTGAAGTCGGAAGTTTACATTCACTTAGGTTGGAGTCATTAGAACTTGTTTTTCAACCACTTCACAAATGTCTTGTTAACAAACAATAGTTTTGGCAAGTCGGATAGGACATCTACTTTGTGCATGACACAAGTAATTTTTCCAACAATTGTTTACAGACAGATTATTTAACTTATAATTCACTGTGTCACAATTCCAGTGGGTCAGAAGTTTACATACACTAAGTTGACTGTGCCTTGAAACAGCTTGGAAAATGAGAGAAAATGATGTCATGGCTTTAGAAGCTTCTGATAGGCTAATTGACATCATTTGAGTCAATTGGAGGTGTACCTGTTGATGTATTTCAAGACCTACCTTCAAACTCAGTGCCTCTTTGCTTGACATCATGGGAAAATCAAAAGAAATCAGCCAAGACCTCTGGTTCATCCTTGGGAGCAATTTCCAAACGCCTGAAGGTACGGTGTATGTAAACTTCCGACTTCAACTGTACTTTCTAGTAGGCTAAAATTGAAGATATGGCAGGAGTGGCAATATCGTCCCTAATATATATATATGTATTTCTTTGCTCAGAAAACTGGGGGGGGGGGGCAAATCAAATCAGCCGCGGGTCGCTAGTTGGGGAACTCTGTCATAGGCTAAATAATGAGGGTTCAACACCTGAGAAAGTGGAAACTCAAAACACATTAGTCGTTAACTCTAAATACTGCTAGTGGGTATCTGATCGGATGAGCTAAGGTCAAGCAAACTCACATTCAAAGTCCAATGCGGCATCAGCAAAGAGACCTGCCCCGACTTTGTTGCCAGTTAGATGGATATGAGAATATGGAAGAATATAGATCTAAAAAAGGGAAACGATGCTTATGAACGTAGAAAAAGCACACTTTATTAACTAACTATTTTTCAACCAAGATATTTAGGACATGACCTTTTCTGTTGGATCGATATCCAACAGTAATTTCATGTCCTAAAAAAACTTTGCAATTGTAGACTACTACCCATGAAATCTATTAGGCCTATGCCCTCGTAGTGGCCGGTGCGTATTTCTCATGCACCGCGCCATATCTCAAAGCCATATCAAATATCTTGGTTGTAAAATAGGTAGTTGTCACGATTTCTGCCGAAGTCGATGCCTCTCCTTGTTCAGGCGGCGTTCGGCGGTCGATGTTGCCGGTCTTCTAGCCATCGCCGATCCATTTTTCATTTGTTTTGTCTCGTTTTCCCACACACCTGGTTCTCATTTCCCTCATTATGTGTTGTGTATTTAACCCTCTGCCCCCCCCCCCCATTGTGTGATGTTGTTTATTGTACGTGCTTGTGCATATTTTGTTTGACTGGTGCACGTTGGGATATTGTGCCCATACTTTGTATTCCTTACGCCGTTGGTTTTACTATTAAACTTCTCCGGCTATTATTAAGTTCTGCTCTCCTGCGTCTGACTTCCCTGCCACCAGATACGCACCCCTTACAGTAGTTAATAGAATGTTCTCTTTCTCTGTTTATGGGCATCCTTTCCATTTTTTAGATCCATGATCTTGACTGTCTATCTGATGCCATAGTCAGAGTATGTCTCTTTGCTGATGTCACATTGGACTTTGAATGTGAGTTTGCATGACCTTGTGGTAGCATGGCAACCACTGGAAAAGAAGGACAGCGAGTATAGCAGAAGAAAGCAAATTGCCAGAGGAGATCCTCCCACAGCTGAGATGCTTATGGTATTCAAATATAAATACATTCATGATAGACAGGAGAAGACACTACTTCAAGTCTCAGGGGAGATGACATCACATCATAGTGGCTACTAGAACTCACCTGCAGCTCACCTCTGCTACAATCACAGTGCTTTCCCCACCTCCTACCCCACCGACAGTATAACTCAGCCGCCGATAATGTGATCTGAGTGGTTTTAGCAGAACTAAATACTCACAAAATGTATTCTGTGGGTGCTAGATTGACTCCGTTCACACAGTTTGCTCTGCTGGCTGCTGAAGATGACGCAGAAAAGGAGGTCAGTGAGTGTAGCAGAAGGGTTTCTGTAGTACGAGAGCGAGTTGACAGGTGAGTACTAGGCTATTTCTTCATTCATCCTTCCTCGATTCCCCTCCTGGAGAAGGTCAGAGGGTAGTGACCTTGTACGTTCTCCTCCAATACAGTTGCGATATAATACAGGTGAGGAGATAGGACGAAAGTAATCAAGAAAGACAAAGTGAGACAAAGCCATATTGTGTTGTGATGTCACCCGCCCTGAGAACTAAAGTACTGTTATCCTAGCCCAACCAAGATCATAGTTTTGGTAGGATAATCAATGTCAATATTTTATTTCATTTCATACAAAAAATGCCTATGCAAATGGTTAGTGGGTTTAGACATCCATCTTACTCCAAAACAAAAAATCATTGAATAGTTAAATCAATAGTGTCTAATACAAATAATAAGCAGATGGCAGGGCTGGGCTAGACCAGAAACCTGCACACCCAGTAGATAGATCTCCATGCATGTTCTAGGTCAATGTATTGGTACTTTTAACAACATTTTTGTTGTCGTACAACCAATTCTTACAGTCAACCAATAGCATATATAGCCCATTGGAGATACAGTGCCTTCAGAAAGTATTCACACCCCTTGAAATGGCGCCGACAGAAATGGTTGCCTCACTTCGCGTTTTTAGGAAACTATGCATTATTTAGTTTTTTTATGTATTATTTCTTACATTGTTAACCCAGGAAATCTTAAGTCTTATTATATACAGCCGCGAAGAACTGTTGGATATAAGAGCAACATCAACTTACCAACATTACGACCAGGAATACGACTTTCCCAAAGCAGAACCTCTCTTCGGACCACCACCCAGGACAATGGATCTAATCCCAGCAGCTGACAGAAAACACCGGCGACACAGAAGGGGCAGACGGAGCGGTCTTCTGGTCAGGCTTCGTAAATGGGCATATCGCTCACCGCTCCCGAGTATACTACTCGCCAATGTCCAGTCTCTTGACAACAAGGTAGACTAAATTCGAGCAGGGGTTGCCTTCCAGAGAGACATCAGAGATTGTAACATTCTCTGTTTCACAGAAACATGGCTCTCTCGGGATATGTTGTCGGAATCGGACCAGCCACCGGGCTTCTCCATGCATTGCGCCGACAGAGATAAACACCTCTCTGGGAAGAGGAAGGGCAGTGGTGTATGCTTTATGATTAACAACTCATGGTGTGATAGTAATAACAGACAGGAACTCAAGTCCTTCTGCTCACCAAACCTAGAATTCCTTACAATCAAATGCCGGCAATTATACCTACCAAGAGAATTCTCGTCAGTTATAGTCCCAGCTTTGTACATCCCCCATCAAACGAACACCAAGACGGCTTATAGGCAAAAGCTCAAACAAGATGTACCTGTGACCAGAACCATTCAACACTGGTCTGACCAATCGGAAGCCATGCTCCAAGATGGTTTTGATCACGCGGACTGGAATATGTTCCAGTCAGCCTCAGAGAACGACAATGCTGACTCGGTGAGTGCGTCTATACAGTGCCTTGTGAAAGTATTCGGCCCCCTTGAACTTTGCGACCTTTTGCCACATTTCAGGCTGAAATTAAATGAAATATCCAATAAATGTCGTTCCACTTCATGATTGTGTCCCACTTGTTGTTGATTCTTCACAAAAAAATACAGTTTTATATCTTTATGTTTGAAGCCTGAAATGTGGCAAAAGGTCGCAAAGTTCAAGGGGGCCGAATACTTTCGCAAGGCACTGTAAATAAGTGCATTGGAGATGTCGTAACCACTGTGACTTTAAAACCTACCCTAACCAGAAACCATGGATGGATGGCGGCATTCGCGAAAAACTGAAAGCGTGATCCATTGCATTTAACCATGGAAAGGGGTCTGGTGATATGGCTGAATATAAACCGTGTAGTTATTCCCTCCGCAAGGCAATCAAACAAGCGAAATGCCGGTACAGGGACAAGGTGGAGTCGCAGTTCAATGGCAGGGGCTACAGGAAATCACAGTACAAAAAATACAAAAACAGCCACGTCACGGATACTGACGTCACACCTCCAGACAAACTAAACACCTTCTTTGCCCGCTTTGAGGATAATACAGTACCACCGTCGCGGCTCGCTAACAAAGACTGCACCCCCTCCCCTCTTCTCCTTCTCAGTGGCTGATGTGAGTAAAACATTTAAACATGTTAACCCTCGCAAGGCTGCTGGCCCAGACGGCATCCCTAGCCGCATCCTCAGAGCATGGGCAGACGAGCTGGCTGGTGTGTTTACGGACATATTTAATCGCTCCCTATCCCAGTCTGTTGTCCCCATATGCTTCAAGATGGCTACCATTGTTCCTATACCCAAGAAGGCAAAGAAAATGGATCTAAATGACTACTACCCTGTAGCACTCACTTCTGTCATCATGAAGTGCTTTGAGAGGCTAGTCATATCACCGCCACCTTACCGGCCACCCAAGACCCACTTCAGTTTGCATATCACCCCAACAGGTCCACAGATGACGTAATCGCCATCGTACTGCACACTGCCCTATTCCATCTGGACAAAAAGGAATACCTATGTAAGAATGCTGTTGATTGACTACAGCTCAGCATTCAACACCATAGTACCCTCCAAGCTCATCATCAAGCGTGAGACCCTGGGTCTCAAACCCTCCGTGTGCGACTGGGTCCTGGAGTTTCTGACGGGCCACGCCCATGTGGTGAAGGTAGGAAACAACCAACAACTACGAGACAGCCTACAGGGAGGAGGTGAGGACACTCGGAGTGTGGTGTCAGGAAAACAACCTCTCCTTCAACGTCAACAAAACAAAGAAGATGATCGTGGACTTCAGGAAACAGCAGAGGGAGCACCCCGCTATCCACATTGAAGGATCAGCAGAGGAGAAGGTGGACAATTTTAAGTTCCTGTGCATACACATCACAGACAAACTGAAATGGTCCACCCACACAGGAGGCTGAAGAAATTTGGCTTGTCATCCAAAACCCTGACAAACTTTTACAGATGCACAATTGAGAGTATCCTGTCGGGTTGTATCACAGCCTGGAACGGCAACTGCACCACCCTAAACCGCAAGGTTCTCCAGGGGGTGGTGCGGTCTGCACAATGCATCACTGGGGACAAACTACCTGCCCTCCATGACACGTACAGCACCCGATGTCACAGGAAGGCCAAAAACACGATCAAGGACAACAACCACTCGAGCCACTGCCTGTTCACACAGCTATCATCCAGAAGGTGAGGTCAGTACAGGTGCATGAAAGCTGGGACCGAGAGATTGAGAAACATCTTCTATCTCAAGGCCATCAGACTGCTAAACAGTAATCACTAGCACAGAGCGGCGGCTGCCCACATTGAGACCCAATCACTGTACACTTTAATAAATGGTTCACTAGTCACTTTACAATGCCACTTTAATAAAGTTTACATATCTTACATTACTCATATCACATGTATATATACTGTATTTTATACCATCTACTGCACCTTGCCTATGGACCTTGCCTCGCTCATCCATATATTGAAATATGTACATATTCTCATTCACCCCTTTAGATTTGTGTTTATTAGGTAGTTGTTGGGGAATTGTTAGATTACTGTTTAGATTTGTGTGTATTAGGTAGTTGTTGGGAATTGTTAGATGATTTGGTAGATATTAATGCACTGCTGGAACTAGAAGAACAAGCATTTCGCTACACTCGCATTAACATCTGCTAACCATGTGTATGTGACCAATAAAATTAGATTTGACTTTTTCACATTTTGTTGTGTTACAAAGCTGAGCAGGGGGCCTCCCCCAGGGGGGCATGGAGCTGGGCAGTCAGGACGGTTCCGGTGGAAAGCCAGGATCATGGCTGGGTCGAGGATGACCTGAGGAGGACCCAGGACCGTTCATCGGGTCCGTACCCCTCCCAATCCACCAGGTAGTAGATGCGACCACCCAGGCGCTTGGTGTCAAGGAGAGCTTGGATGGAATAAGCCGGTGCACCGCCAATGTCAAATGGCAGGTTGGAGAGGGCTGTACCTCACAGGCTTGAGGAGGTAGGCGACGGTAGGTGACAGGATTGATGAGGTGTGTTATTTTGAAGGGACCAATGAACCGGGCACTGAACTTTTTTCAGGGGTCACGACGCCAGATGTCCCGGGTAGAGAGCCACACACGTTGCCCAGGGTGGAAGAGTGCAGTAGGTCGGCGACGCCGGTCAGCGAACCGTTTCTGGGAGAGTGACGCTTGATGGAGGTGCCGATGTGTGGTCTCCCAAACCTGCTCACTCCATCAAAACCACTCGACGGCAGGCACAGTTCCGGGCTTGGTCTCCCATGGGAACACGCGGGGTTGGTACCCGAGGACACACTGAAAAGGAGTGAGATGGAGTGAGGAGGAATGCACCGGGGAGTTCTGTGCGTATTCGGTCCAGGCTAGATAGCGACTCCACTTGTGTGGTTGGTGGGTGCAGTGTTGACGAAGGTATTTCCCTATTTCCAGATTCAGATTCTCCGTCTGCCCGTTGGTTTGGGGATGGTATCCGAAGGATAGGCTGATGGAGAGGTGGGGGGGGTCATGCACTTGGCCATTTCACTTGGAACATGCACTCAGCCATTTCCATGGCATTAGTTAGATGCGGAAGGGGGATGTGTCGGCACATCTTGGAGAACCGGTCCACTACAACTAAAATAGTCGTGAAGCCTGAAGAGTCCACCAGATCCGTGAAGAAATCCATGGCGATGTGAGACCATGGTCTGTGTGGTGTAGGTAAAGGCTTGAGCTTACCGGTAAGTAGTTGGCAAGGGCTCTTGCCCATGCACAGACGAGACAGGAGAGAATGTAAGGGATGACCACCTGAACTTGCGTGTCAGTATCTCCGTGGTCCGCGTGATTCCGGGATGGTCAGAACTCAGCGAGGAATGGCACCACTGCATTTGATCCCCTGCTGATTTTGTACGTTTGCCCACTGACAAAGAAATTATCATTCTATAATTTTAATGGTAGGTTTATTTGAACAGTGAGAGACAGAATAACAACAACAAAAATCCAGAAAAAAACACATGTCAAAAATGTTATTAAGTGATTTGCATTTTAATGAGGGAAATAAGTATTTGACCCCCTCTCAATCAGAAAGATATCTGGCTCCCAGGTGTCTTTTATACAGGTAACGAGCTAAGATTAGGACCACACTCTTAAAGGGAGTGCTCCTAATCTCAGTTTGTTACCTGTATAAAAGACACCTGTCCACAGAAGCAATCAATCAATCAGATTCCAAACTCTCCACCATGGCCAAGACCAAAGAGCTCTCTGAGGATGTCAGGGACAACATTGTAGACCTACACAAGGCTGGAATGGGCTACAATACCATCGCCAAGCAGCTTGGTGAGAAGGTGACAACAGTTGGTGCGATTATTCGCAAATAGAAAAAACACAGAAGAACTGTCAATCTCCCTCGGCCTGGGGCTCCATGCAAGATCTCACCTCAATGATCTGCAATGATCATGAGAAGGGTGAGGAATCAGCCCAGAACTACACAGGAGGATCTTGTCAATGATTTCAAGGCAGTTGGGAACATAGTCACCAAGAAAACAATTGGTAACACACTCTGCCGTGAAGGACTGAAATCCTGCAGCGCCCGCAAGGTCCCCGTGTTCAAGAAAGCACATATACATGCCCGATTGATCAAATACTTTTGATACGTCCTGGTACGGAAATTTCTACATCAATGACCGTACATATCATAACGTCCTCTGTTACAGAAAATCTCAATATGGGAAACACCAGATGATTTGAAAGCCGGCCAGCCACATAAAAAATTGCAGGGGAAAGACAATACGCCTATTAATGAAATACAAATACTAAGGCAAAACACATCCTAAACAAAGTACTTTTTGGTAACTCTAGATGGAATATATTTTTAAAGAAAGTTAGACTAGGACAAACTTGCAGATAGCATTTATTTCCTGTATTAAAAATAGTCTGAATGGTCACCCATTGTTATGTTGCTCCATTTTTGACAATTATCTGTGAAGGCAGATACAAAAATGGGCTCCTAACCCATTGAAAAGCGGAATCATTCATTAATTTCACGCTGTTGAGACACATTTGTCACACTCTGTTAGCTAAAGGCATTACGCTCTGCCCTCCATTTACATTGGCTCACAGTTGATCAGCCGGCACCTGCCGAGAAGAAGAAGCTCTGAGTCTAAAGATGACTCGAACCATTGAAAATAGCTCTCTTCACCACACAAGTTGCAAGTTTTCAGAAATTTCGTTCTATATACAACCAGGCCTGGCTTCAGATGGTATGGTATTTGTTGTCTTTCAAATACTTCGGCTGCACTTGAGTGCACTTCTCTGGCTAAATGGAATAGTCCCAAAAGTACAAACACCATCAATTTGGCATTCCTGGCATGATCAATCAAATGCCCAAATATTTGAAAGAAAACTAGTAAACTGTTTGATTCTAGATCTACACACAACACTTCTGTTAGAATAAACAGAATAAGAATAACTGGGCCCAAAATCTTTCTTCTCGAGCAGGTGGCGTCTTTTCTTTTTTTCGTCTCTTCAAGCGAGGAGTGTTTGTATGGAGGTCAATGAGACGGTTGAATTTGGTTAACAAAAAATGTAATTGCTTATTTGCTTAATGTGGCTTATTTGATTGAATAGAAGTTTCATAATGATTAGGTTGTGACCAGTGTACTGATTATACAGTGCATTTGGGAAGGTGTTCAGACCCCTTGACTTTTTCCACATTTTGTTAAGTTACAGCCTTATTCTCAAATTGATTGAATTGTTTTTTTCCCACCTCATCAATCTACACACAATACGCCATAATAACAAAGCAAAAACATGTTTGTTAGACATTTTTGTTGTTGTATTACAAATAAAAAACTAATATCACATTTACATAAGCATTCAGACCCTTTACTATCAATCAATCAATCAATCGGTACTTTGTTGAAGCACCTTTGCAAGCGATTACAGCCTACAGTCTTCTTGGGTATGACACCAAAAGCTTGGCACACCTGTATTTGGGGAGTTTGTCCCATTCTCTGCAAATTCTCTCAAGCTCTGTGAGGTTGGATGGGGAGCGTCGCTGCACATCCATTTTCAGGTCTCTTTGGAGATGTTCAACCGGGTTCAAGTCCGGGTACTGGTTAGGCCACTCAAGGACATTCAGAGACTTGTCCCGAAGCCACTCCTGCATTGTCTTGGCTGTGTGCTTAGGGTCATTGACCTGTTGGAAGGTGAACCTTCACCAGAGTCTGAGGTCTTGAGCATTCTGGAACAGGTTTTCATCAAGGATCTCTCTCTCTTTTGGCAAACTCCAAGCGGGCTGCCATGTGCCTTTTACTGAGGAGTGGCTTCCATCTGGCAACTCTACCATAAAGCCCTGATTGGTGGAGTGCTGCAGAGATGGTTGTCCTACTGGATGGTTCTCCCATCTCCACAGAGGTTCTCCCATCTCCATAGAGGAACTCTGGAGCTCTGTCAGAGTGACCATCGGGTTCTTGGTCACCTCCCTGACCAAGGGCCTTCTCCCCCGATTGCTCAGTTTGGCCAGGTGGGCAGCTCTAGGAGGAGTCTTGGTGGTTCCAAACTTCTCCATTTAAGAATGATGGAGGCCACTGTGTTCTTGGGGACCTTCAATGCTGCAGAAATGTTTTTGGTACACTTCCCCAGCTCTACAGACAATTCCTTCGACCTCATGGCTTGGTTTTTGCTCTGACATGCACTGTCAACTGCGGGGCCTTATATAGACAGGTGTGTGCCTTTCCAAATCATGTCCAATCAATAGAATATCTCACAGGTGGATTCTAATCAAGTTGTAGAAACATCGCAAGGATGATCAATGGAAACAGGAAGCACCTGAGCTCAATTTAGCATCTAATAGCAAAGGGTCTGAATACTTATGTAAATAAGGTATTTCTGTTTTTTATAATTATAAATCTGCAAAAAGTTTTAACTTGTTTTTGGTTTGTCATTATTGGGTATTGTGGGTAGATGGATGCAGAAAACAATTAATTTAATCAATTTTAGAATAAGACTGTAATATAACAAAATATGTAAAAAGGTAAGGGATCTGAATGCTTTCCGAATGCACTGTAAGTATGACATGTGACATCCCGGCAACTTTGAGAAAAAACACTTTTTATCAGTGTTTTGCCTGGTCATCACAAGTTACCAAAAAGCAAACCCTACCTAATTCTACAGTTTCTCTTATTAAAATTTGATTTTAAACCTAACCCCAACCACACTGCTAACCGTATGCCTAACCCTATTTAACATTTTTATTTTCATGAATTATTACAATACAGACAATTTTGATGTTGTGCCTGTTGTTCACACGCATTTCTGCCCTCTCATTGGCTAGAAGGGTCCAAACTGATCTTGCCTCCTCCCTACTGCCTTCCATTTTTTAATACACCTATTCAGTATTAGAGCGGCCATTTGAGTATCTGGTCAATATAATGGATAATCTGTGGCATAAATCTACCTTTCCTGACCCTGAAAGAATCCATATTATACCTGGCAAAACAACCAGATGTACAGTCGTGGCCAAAAGTTTTGAGAATGACACAAATATTAATTTCACAAAGTCTAATGCCTCAGTTTGTATGCATATTTGCATATACTCCAGAATGTTATGAAGAGTGATCAGATGAATTGCAATTAAGTCCCTCTTTGCCATGTAAATGAACTGAATCCCAAAAAACATTTCCACTGCATTTCAGTCTTGCCACAAAAGGACCAGCTGACATCATGTCAGTGATTCTCTCGTTAATTAACACAGTGAGTGTTGATGAGGACAAGGCTGGAGATCACTCTGTCATGCTGATTGAGTTCTAATAACTGACTGGAAGCTTCAAAAGGAGGGTGGTGCTTGGAATCATTGTTCTTCCTCTGTCAACAATGGTTACCTGCAAGGAAACACGTGCCGTCTTCATTGCTTTGCACAAAAAGGATATTGCTGCCAGTAAGATTGCACCTAAATCAACCATTTATCGGATCATCAAGAACTTCAAGGAGAGCGGTTCAATTGTTGTGAAGAAGGCTTCAGGGCACCCAAGGAAGTCCAGCAAGTGCCAGGACCGTCTCCTAAAGTTGATTCTGCTGCGGGATCGGGGCACCACCAGTACATAGCTTGCTCAGGAATGGCAGCAGACATGTGTGAGTGCATCTGCACGCACAGTGAGGTGAAGACTTTTGGAGGATGGCCTGGTGTCAAGAAGGGCAGCAAAGAAGCCACTTCTCTCCAGGAAAAGCATCAGGGGCAGACTGATATTCTGCAAAAGGTACAGGGATTGGACTACTGAGGACGGGGGTAAAGTCATTTTCCCTGATGAATCCCCTTTCCGATTGTTTGGGGCATCTGTAAAAAAGCTTCTCCGGAGAAGACAAGGTGAGCGCTACCATCAGTCCTGTGTCATGACAACAGTAAAGCATCCTGAGGCCATTCATGTGTGGGGTTGCTTCTCAGCCAAGGGAGTGGGCTCACTCACAATTTTGCCTAAGAACACAGCCACGAATAAAGAATGGTACCAACACATCCTCAGAGAGCATCTTCTCCCAACCATCCAGGAACAGTTTGGTGATGAACAATGCCTTTTCATGATGGAGCACCTTGCCATAAGGCAAAAGTGATAACTAAGTGGCTCGGGGAACAAAACATTGATATTTTGGGTCCATGGCCAGGAAACTCCTCAGACCTTAATCCCATTGAGATCGTGTGGTCAATCCTCAAGAGGTGGGTGGACAAACAAAAACCCACAAATTCTGACAAACTCCAAGCATTGATTATGCAAGAATGGGCTGCCGTCAGTCAGGATGTGGCCCAGAAGTTAATTGACAACATGCCAGGGAGGATTGTAGAGGTTTTGAAAAAGAAGGGTTAACACTGCAAATAATTACTCTTTGCATTAACTTCATGTAATTGTCAATGAAAGCCTTTGACACTTATGAAAGTGTCACGACTTCTACCGAAGGTAACTCCTCACCCTGTTCGGGCGGCGCTCGGCGGCGCCGGTTTACTAGCCGCCACCATCACTTTTTCCTTTTCTGGTTGTTTTGTCTGTGTTCCTTTTCATACCTGGTTTCATTTGCGTTTACTTCTGTGTGTATATAGGGCACCTGTTGCCTGCCTTAGTTCGTGCAGGATTAAGCTTGTATGTATTTGCGCTCGATTATCTTTGATGTTTATTGTTTTCACTATTACGCACGTGTATGTAAGTGTAGGAACGGAGTTTGTTCCTCCGTGCGTTTTGCACAAGTTTCTGAATTGTTTTCACTATTACGCACGTGTATGTAAGTGTCTGAACTGTGGTTGTTCCTCCGTGCGTTTGCACAAGTTTCTGATTCTTCGAGAGTGTAGTTTTTGGATTTTCGTCTGTGCCATTTTTGTTTTGGTGGACTATATGATTAAACACGCTTCTCAAAATTCCCTGCTCTCCTGCGCCTGGCTCCTACACCTCTCACCGAGATGCACCTTATCACAGAAAGGCTTGTCTTTATACTTCAGTATTCCATAGTAACATCTGACAAAAAGATCTAAAGACACTGAAGCAGCAAACTTTGTGGAAATTAATATTTGTGTCATTCTCAAAACTTTTGGCCACGACTGTACAGTTGAAGTCGGAAGTTTACATACACTTAGGTTGGAGTCATTAAAACTCGTTTTTCAACTACTCCACAAATTTCTTGATAACAATCTATAGTTTGGCAAGTCGGTTAGGACATCTACCTTGTGCATGACACAAGTAATTTTTCCAACAATTGTTTAAAGACAGATTATTTAACTTATAATTCACTGTATCACAATTCCAGTGGATCAGAAGTATACATACACTGAGTTGACTGTGCCTTTAAACAGCTTGGAAAATTCCAGAAAATTACGTAATTGCTTTAGATGCTTCTGATAGGCTAATTGACATTATTTGAGTCAATTGGAGGTGCACCTGTTGATGTATTTCAAGGCCTACCTTCAAACTCAGTGCCTCTTTGCTTGACATCATGGGAAAATCAAAAGAAATCAGTCCAAGACCTCCGCAAGCCTGGTTCATTCTTGGGAGCAATTTACAAATGCCTGAAGGTACCAAGTTCATCTGTACAAACAATAGTATGCAAGCTTAACACCATGGGATCATGCTGCTGTCATACCGCTCAGGAAGGAGATGCGTTCTGTCTCCTAGAGATGAACATACTTTGGTGCGAAAGGTGCAAATCAAGCCCAGAAGAAGAGCAAAGGACCTTTTGAAAATGCTGGAGAAAACTGGTACAAAGTATCTATATCCACAGTCAAACGAGTCCTATGTCGACATAAACTGAAAGGCCACTCAGCAAGGAAGAAGCCACTGCTCCAAAACCACCATAAAAAAGCCAAACTACAGTTTACAACTGCACATGGGGACAAAGATCATACTTTTTGGAAAAATGTCCTCTGGTCTGATGAAACAAAAATAGACCTGTTTGGCCATAATGACCATCGTTATGTTTGGAGGAAAAAGGGGGATGCTTGCAAGCCGAAGAACACCATCCCAACCGTGAAGCACAGGGGTGGCAGAATCATGTTGTGGGTGTGCTTTGCTGCAGGAGGGACTGGTGCACTTCACAAAATAGATGGCATCATGAGGAAGGAAAATTATGTGGATATATTTAAGCAACATCTCAAGACATTAATCAGGAAGTTAAAGCTTGGTCGCAAATGGGTCTTCCAAATGGACAATGACCCCAAGCATAATTCCAAAGTTGTGTCAAAATGGCTTAAGGACAACAAAGTCAAGCTATTGGAGTGGCCATCACAAAGCCCTGACCTCAATCCTATAGAAAATGTGTGGGCAGAACTGAAAAAGCGTGTGCGAGCAAGGAGGCCTACAAACCTGACTCAGTTACACCAGCTCTGTCAGGAGGAATGGGCCAAAATTCACCCAACTTATTGTGGAAAGCTTGTGGAAGGCTATCCGAAACGTTTGACCCAAGTTTAATAATTTAAAGGCAATGCTACGAATACTAATTGAGTGTATGCAAACTTCTGACCCCCTGGGAATGTGATGAAAGAAATAAAAGCTGAAATAAATAATTCTCTCTACTATAATTCTGACATTTCACATTCTTAAAATAAAATGGTGATCCTCACTGACCTAAGACAGGGAATTTTTACTAGGATTAAATGTCAGGAATTGTGAAAAACTGAGTTGAAATGTGTTTGGCTAAGGTGTATGTAAACTTCCGACTTCAACTGTATGTGGACAAAAACAATACCTCAACTGCTACAAGCAATTCCCTACCCTGAAACAACCTATGCGTTAACGCCAAATGTAAAGCATCCAAGAAAGAGTCATTATTCTTAACAAATCCTGCCTGATTAAATTATTCTACTGGATGTGGTCATGAGGCGGGCTTGCGTAAATTAGACGGGGTGAGGGACTTAGGACTGAGGAGCTGGGAGACCACTTCATTACTGGAGGACGAGCTGCTCCATTTCTCACACACATTCGGTCTCTATTTATCTCTCCTTGTCCTCTCCTTCTTTATAATCACTCTCATTACTTATACGCCGTCGTCTATCTCCTCTTTCTCTTCCATCCCTCTCTCTCTCTTTGCCTGTCTCTCTCTCTCTTTCTTTTTCCTTTCCCCCTCGTGCCCTTTTTCTCCGTCTCTCATATGGTCTCGCTTTCCATCTCGCCCCTCTCCCGTTCCCCTTCCTGTCCTCTCTGGGTAGATGTGGATGATGTCGATGGGGTGGGGATGTCCTCTGAGTGTCATCTGTCAGTGTTGATTTGTGGCTGCCCCGTGGAGAGGATTAATGAGGGTTGGGATGGGTGAGGGTTGCCAGATCTGTAGGATCATTTCTGGTTCAGAAAGCCACATGTCAAACAGACTATTAACAATACATTGAAAAGGATCTGAAAAACTGGATTTTATATAGCAGTATTAAACCTGCCAATCTTAATCACTATCCTATATACATGGATTTGTGTTGGTAAGATGCTTTTGTTTCACATAAGTGAAATGCAAAGTGCCCTAAGTATTCTGTAACCAATCAATACATCGACTAGGATATAAAACCTCACAATCTAAATGTCTACTTATCTTATCTTGAACAATCTCACATTCGCTCTTCGAAGGGGAAGGCTGGGTCAAAGCTACTATCAATATAATATACAGGGATTTGCATGATTTAATATGCATTATCTTTACATACTGCAAAGTGCCCTGCCTAAATAATTTACAACCACAAACTGTACCTGGCTCGATGTACATAATACATCTCTTCTAGGGGTGAAGGTGAACAAGGACTGACTTTGTGTTAGTAAGTCATTTTATATTTGCTTCTTGCCAGGGAATATTAGCAGGTTGACTAAGCTCTCCGACATCGTTAAAATGTTTAGCTCAGTGGAACATTTCCATTCCGTCAAATCCATTTCTCTTGTGTCGAGGAAGCATCTCAGGCAGAGTTAGATTCTAGGTGGTGAAAGAAATGCAGCAGCAGGCCCATGTTGTTTACACACTACGTCCAGCACGTTGATGACGAGCGATGGCGGGCCTTGCATACGGCACACAGAAGCAATAACTGCCTCCCGTGTTTTGGCACATGCCACGTAGGCCTCACATCTCCAGCGGCAACAGATGGTCCCCTTTATTAGAGCCCACAAAAATGTCAGGAGCGTTTGCCAGGCTAATCGGACCAGCAATCTTTCTATCCATGTCATTCTCTACTGTATCAGCCGTTATAAATCAGGTAGGGTTAGACCCATCGCTCCTCTGTGTGTGTGTGTGCTGTGCCATTTAGCGAGGCATCCCCCCGGAGCCGTGCTTCTGTGGTCCTTCAGCCAAACAACACGCTCCGTCTGTTGTGTAGCTGCACCGCTGTCCAGGTGCATCGTCCTGAGTGTTAGGCCGAAACACTGACCCCCTCAAGTAGATTCCTCTTCAGCTATGTCTGGTCAAACTGCCCATCTAAGTTGGCTTTCACACCTGGTTCCATTGGAGGTCATGTTAGATTCAGGGTGTGTTTAGGGCTGTGGTGGTCACAAAATTTCATCAGCCAGTGACTGTCGAGCAAATAACTTCCGGTCTCACGGTAATTGACCGTTAGTTAACATAAACACATTTATCATCTTCTGGCTTC
The DNA here is from genome assembly GCF_036934945.1 of Oncorhynchus masou masou. Classification (NCBI taxonomy): domain Eukaryota; kingdom Metazoa; phylum Chordata; class Actinopteri; order Salmoniformes; family Salmonidae; genus Oncorhynchus; species Oncorhynchus masou. The sequence goes on along the minus strand of NC_088224.1, from coordinate 35,161,960 downwards.
CACACATATCCTACAAGCCACTGATGCAGACCTTTGGAACATCTGCATTTTAAAAAGTCTAATTAATTAATGTAATATAGGCTACACCATCACAATGAATCCATTATTTATTTTAGACAGGTCTAAAGAAACATGATGTGAATAAAATGTAGTCTATTTCAGAAGAACAGAATAACATACTCTGAGTTGTGCTTATGTTAGGTACTGATCTGGCTATGCCATATGGCTGTGGGCTACACTAGTTCCATTTAGCAGATAAGATTTGCTTAGAATTTCATGGCATTATTTTGTAGTATGAAGAATACAATTGAATAAAATAGAAAGGATATTTTCTCCCAATGATTTGAGGGAGTGCGCACATGCGGCTATTCTGTATTGAACGGTTAACAACTAAACAGGTACCTCTATATGCTTAATTTAGTGTTATTTATGTAGCTTAGTCATGATACAAACGTTGGGCTATATCTTTTGATTTTCAATACATTCTAAGGCTGCATGACGCGACTCTAATGATGATTTGAAAAACGTTGCACGAAAGGCATGAGCTCTTATTTTTTGGACAGGCTGTACACACTTCATCAGTCTCTCATTCACAATTTGACAAGCACTTGGTAATGCCTCGAATTTTCCGACAGCATCCCCTTTGTGTGGCCGTAATGCCCCCCAAAAAAATCCATGCTTTTGTGGCCAGTGGCTGTTGTGCCTTTGGGCTTAATATAATAACAATCATAATAATAATAATTACCACCTTCTACCTGCGTGGTGTTTGCACCTCTCACTCACGTGGCTCTCCATCACGTGATCAGGTCTTTCTCACAGACTACAAGTGAAAAAGGACACATCCTGGACGGAACTGCGCACGTCCTTATCCAATTCCGAGGCAAATATTGAAGATATTGGAAGAACTGTCCACATTTACTTTTAGTCCGTCAACAAGACTAAAAGTAAATGTGTACTTCATTCCCATACTGACTTCCATGGGCCATCTAAGGTGGGTATCTGTCAAAGCTGGATATTTGAAAGGGGTTGTTTGTTTTGTTTGAACAGGTGTGATAGCATTTTCATGCCAAAATGAGAAGAAAGAAAAGGCAACCTAGTTTGCCAATACAAGAATGTGTTAGATTCCCAGCTGGTGTGAAAGTAATTTACACCAATTCAGAAAAGTTGGCCAATATCATATCATTTTGCCCCAGTGCACAAGGCATCGGGTTACCTTTTCAGTCGATATAGCAACTCAACCAATGATAAACCTCTGTTCAAGCAATTTGCAATGATGATAGGGAGCGTATTCACTCCAAAACGTGTATCCATTCTATTGACATCAAACAGTTGTGAGATAGTGGCAAATAAACAATTCCACAGAATCAGATGCGTCGATAAAATTTTACACAGCATAATGAATGGTAATGGTTGCTTTATTTTACATTATTTAATTTATGTGACAACACTTCTAGTGATGCCCTTGCTTGCACATCCAATTTGTAGTTCAAATTAAGTCATGCAAATCAAATCCAGGCAAGTTTATAAAAAAGTAAATACAGTGCATTCAGAAAGTATTCAGACCCCTTCATTTTCCACTTTGTTACGTTACAGTCTTATTCTAAAATTGATTCAATATTTGTTGTTCTTCATCAAACAATACCACATAAATACAAAGCAAAAATAAGTTTAGACATTTCTGCAAATGTATATATGTAAAAAAATGAAATATCACATTTACATAAGTATTCAGACCCTTTACTCAGTACTTTGTTGAAGCACCTTTGGCAGTGATTACAGCCTCGAGTCTTCAGCTACAAGCTGGGCACACCTGTATTTGGGGAGTTTCTCTCATTATTCTCTGCAGATTCAATCAAGCTCTGTCAGGTTGGATGGGGAGGCGTCACAGTGCAGCTATTTTCTGGTCTCTCCAAAAATGTTAGATCATGTTCAAGTCTGAACTCTGGCTGGGCCACTCAAGGACATTCAGAGACTTGTCCCGAAGCCACTCCTACGTTGCCTTGGATGTGTGCTCAGTGTCGTTGTCCTGTTGGAAGGTGAACCTTCGTCCCAGTCTGAGCTCCTGAGTGCTCTGGAGTAGGTTTTCATCAAGGATCTCTGTACTTCGCTCCGTTCATCTTTCCCTCGATTCTGACTAGTCTCCCAGTTCCCACAGCATGATGCTGCCACCACCATGCTTCAAAGTAGAGATGGTGCCATGTTTCCTCCAGACGTGACGCTTGGCATTCAGGTCAAAGAGTTCGAACTTGGTTTCATCAGACCAGAGAATCTTGTTTCTCATGGTCTGAGAGTCCTTTAGGTGTCATGTGCCTTTTCCTGAAGAGTGGCTTCCGTCTGGCCACTCTACCATAAAGGCCTGATTGGTGGAGTGCTGCAGAGATGGTTGTCCTTCTGGAAGGTTCTCCCATCTCCACAGAGGAACACTGGAGCTCTGTCAGAGTGACCATCGGGTTCTTGGTCACCTCCCTGACCAAGGCCCTTCCCCCCCTGATTGCTCAGTTTGGCCGGGCGTCCAGCTCTAGGAAGAGTCTTGGTGGTTCCAGACTTCTTCCATTTAAGAATGATGAAGGCCACTGTTTTCATGGGGACCTTCAATGCTGCAGACATTTTTTGGTACCCTTCCCCAGATCTGTGCCTCCACACAATCCTGTCTCGGAGCTCTACGGACAATTCCTTCGACCTCATGGCTTGGTTTTTGCTCTGACATGCACTGTTAACTGTGGGACCTTATGTAGATAGGTGGGTGCATTTCAAAATCATGTACAATCAATTGAATTTACCACAGGTGCAGTTCAATCAAGTTGTAGAAACATCTCAAGGATGATCAATGGAAACATGATGCACCTGAGCAAAATGTAAAGTCTCAAAGCAAATGGTCTGAATACTTATGTAAATAAGGTATTTCAGTTTTTATGTTTAATAAACTTGTTAAAGTGTCTAAAAACCTGTTTGTGCTTTGTCATTATGGGGTATTGTGTGTACATGTATAAGGAAAACCCTTAATTTAATCCATTTTACAATAAGGCTGTAACGTAACAAAATATGGAAAAAGTGAAGGGGTCTGAATACTTTTCCCAAATGCACTGTATATGTCCGTTCTCAAAGTCCTGTCTTGTAAATCGTCTAGAGCAATTGCACGCCTTTTTTCTCATAATTTTTTCTCAAAAGCTTAGCCTGCGAATTTGATCAACATTCAGATGTGTGGCTGCTATGTATCTGGGAGTATTAGACATCTACACATCATTAGTCCACATGCATTAAATGTACCTTGTCAGATGCACATACATACACAGTAAGTAAGTATTCGGCGCACGTGACAAATAAACCTAATTTAATATGACATGAATTCGAACCTATGGTTATTGTGTGATTTACAAAAGATTGAATCATACTCTGCCACTTGTATGTATTTGAATGTGGTGTGTGTGAGAGACAGACTGAGTGTTTCTGTGTGTTTGAGAGCAGGTGAAAGAGAGCGAGAGGGAATAGGAGAGAGCGACAATCTGCTGGTCACACTGACAGTTCCAATGTGCGCCAGAGGAAAATATACGACACAGGAGGGCAGGTGATCGCTCCTGTCACGCCCACCTGTTCCTGCGCTCTGGCGCAGATGCTGCCCGTATCCATGGAAACTATCTCCTCAGCTCAGCCATGCTTGCAGATTCTCCTCTCCGTCAAACTTTCATCCTGGCACATCAGGAGGAGAATTTCAAAAATGGACCGTCTATCCAAATACCTTGAAGGGTAAACTCTCAAATCCAGCTAAGCTGAGGTTTAGACATAGTGAGCATTACAAAGCAGCTCTGTGCTTTCATTCACACTCCATTTGCGTTTCTCCAGTTCTCTGTCTTGGCTATCTTGGTCTTTTCCTTTCTTTCTCCGAGTCAGCCCTCATTGGCCAAGCCTCCGCCATCTCTTTATGTCTTTATTTCTCACACTCATTTCTATGTTTTGAACAGATTGTTTTTGCAACTTTGTTTGCATAGCCCCAGGGTAGGTAATATTTAAAGTAAATTATTACCATTGGTGGAACATTTTACTTGGATGGGAAGATAAACAGCCAGAACTAAATCATTTGGAATGTGATTAAAGAAATACAATGCATATTTCCCTGGGAGCAAGATAGGACAAACTGTTTTCTCATTGCCCCTCGGGCTGTGTTTGACAAGCTGCCACATTCTGGCTCACTCTGTCTCCCCTTCTGGTGAGATTTATGACTCTACGGCAAATTAACGTTCTGATCCAAATACTCTTTACCGGCATAACTGTGACAGGTGAACGCTGCCAGGGCATTTACAAGTAATAATGGAACAAAGAGGAGGCTGGTGGGAGGAACTATAGGAGGACGGCTCATTGTAATGGCTGGAACGGAATCAATGGAACGTTACCAAACACGTCAAACAACGTGTTTGACACCATTCCATTGATTCCATTTCAGCCACTACAATGAGCCCGTCCCTCCCATAGCTCCTCCCACCAGTCTCATCTGATGGAACAGCATTACAAAAGCTCTCACCGCTAGCACATTTCGTTCCTTGCAAATTGTGGGAACGTATGTTTTTGGTTTAACATTGGTTGTGGGAACAAAGCCACATGTTTCCTGACTGGTAAAACTTCTTTTTTTTTATGTTCTGAGAACAGAAGTGAACATTTTGCCTGTTCTGGGGATATTTATTTTTACGTTACAGGTTGGTTCTGAGAACTTTTTCTCTGGCTCCTTGATAGTTTTCCTCTAAGGTTTTCTTATTAATGCTCTGAGAAATGGGAGTTTTTTTTAGTAACTTCCTTAAAGCTTTCACTGAATATTTCAATAAGACTTTTTTTTAAACTGCTAGCTCCTTTTGGGTGAACTTTTTTGTTTTGTTTTACACCAAGCACAGATAGGACACATGGAAATTAATTTCCTTAGGCAGTAAATCATGCAAACACATGTATTTTTTACTGTGACATGGCATCAGTGAAATTTCAACCTATAATCTTCTTAAAATCAGGTGTGGCCAATTAGTGAGTGCAGCCAACACACCTGGACACACTTAACAAGATAGAAAATAGTTGTGTTGATGCTGAGAAGGGAATGTATATGCTTTTAAATAACATTCTTAGAATGTTCACTGAATTTTACTTTTTTATGGAAGGTTCTTAATGTTCTCGGAACAATTTGAGAACATTACTTGAAATAGATGACACCTGTTGAAAACGTTATGCCGAAGTACTGAAATTCTCACAGAAGAACATTGTTTCTTAATGTTCTCTGAACTATTTGAAAACATTTTCAATGTCAAACAAGTTGAAGATTATTCCTAGAACATTACCAAAATTGAAATAAAAATAGAACTATGTTTGAACTTTTAGGAAACATTATGTTAAAGTAATGAAATACCAAGAAAATTATGTATTTTTGTCAGGTTCTTTAAAATGTGTTGAGAATGTTCCGAAGTCAAGTAACTATCCTCCACCATTCCCAGAAAGTTGGGTTGTATGTAGAATTTTTTTAAAAAGACAACCAGGCTTTTACCATGCTCTAAGAAACATATGGTTCTCAGAACATTATATGCTAGCTGGGCTCTCTTTCTATGTTTAAATGTCTTTCTAACAGTATCGCTCTTAATCTCTCTCTCTCTCAGGCCCCTTCTCTTGCCTTCCAGTCTAACAAACCGACACAATCCCCAGCTGTGATTTGCTAAATGCTGCTGGGGGGGTAAACACGACGGAAGAGACAGCCACAGCACCACCAAGTAATCCCACACTGGAAGTCTCCACGCTGTATGAATTAGGGGAGCTCTCCGCCTCCACTGCAACTCAAAGCACCAGAGAAACCAGGCTTATTTTTCTTCCTTTTAAATGGGACTGCTGGCTCTGATATAGAGCGCTGCTTGCAAATCACTTTATCAAATGACGTTGTTTCCTTTTACCATCAGGCTTATATCATTCCAGAGGCCCTGGGCTTGGACAGGCTACAGCCGGGAAAAACACAACAGGAAAACAACAATGGGATATTGTCTGCAGGGCTAGCATATTGATATAATTATACATTTTAAACTGTTGATTCTGACCAATTAAGAGTGGTTCCCAGGGCCTCCCGGGTGGCTCAGTGGTTAAGGGCGGTGGACTGCAGCGCTAGCTGTGCCATCAGAGACTCTGGGTTCGTGCCCAGGCTCTGTCGTAACCGGCCGCGACCGGGAAGTCCGTGGGGCGACGCACAATTGGCCTAGCGTCGTCCGGGTTAGGGAGGGCTTGGTCGGTAGGGATGTCCTTGTCTCATCGCGCACCAGCGACTCCTGTGGCGGGACGGGTGCAGTGTGCGCTAACCAAGGTTGCCAGGTACACAGTATTTCCTCTGGCACATTGGTGCGGCTGGCTTCCGGGTTGGATGTGCGCTGTGTTAAGAAGCAGTGTGGCTGGTTGGGTGTGTATCGGAGGACGCATGACTTTCAACCTTCGTCTCTCCCGAGCCCGTACGGGAGTTGTAGCGCTGAGACAAGATAGTAGCTACTACAACAATTGGATACCACGGAATTGGGGAGAAAAAGGGGTAAAAAAAAAAAAAAAGAGTGGTTCCCATTGGTTTCCTAATCTCTTGAAGCGGTGATTGGTGGAGGGATTCTGAGGGGACACTGATGGTACGGTCTTATTTTGACCAACCACGAAACGTTTAGGCTCCTGGTGAGGGAGGGTGAGTGCAGCGAAGATCATGTGAGAACTGAGCATCCTTCAACAATGGACTGGGATAAAGCAGAGGAGCCAGCCATCCCTCTTCTCTCTCCTTCTCTCTCCCACCCACCATCACTCCGCCCCCAGCCTGGTCAGCTTAGCCTGCGAATTGATTCCCGGTTGCTTGGGAGACAAATGACTGTTTGACACAGTCAATAAACTCAGATGGTGGTCATATGGGGCCGAAACCCGAAATAGCCTTATAAAACAGTGGCCAAGAAGAACAAAAAGTCAGGACAAATTATGATTCGCAGGAAATACCTTTGTGTCAGAAATGTCCTGAGCAGTTTCCCTTATAAAGTCAAAGAGGGGCCACTGGCTACATCTCTTGCTTAAGTTTGGGACTTTTAATTAAGAATGTTGTTGTACCCATGTGGGAACTGGGGGAGTGGAATACAGGAAACTGGCTGGGGCTGGGCATGGTGTGAGGAGGGAGGTCGTTCCCAACAGGGCAGTTATACCACCTACATTCTAATATTCAAGTTCAAGTAATGTCCTCTGTCTCAGAAACTACGAGCCACACTTCCACACTATCAAATTTCCACATTTACATCTGTGCAGCCAGTCAAATAAAATGACAGGCCATGTTAGTATATGACCAAATAGAGGAAGTCAAAACTAAAAATCTATGGATAACGATGAGTTCTGATCATTCAGTGCGCTTTCAAGTACCTTCTTCAGCGTGTCCCGAGGCTAAGAAGAAAAAGTAATGGAGCCACAAAGTACTGGCAACAGAAATGCATGTGTCTGCATGTGTCAAAGAAAACAGACAACACATTCTCCATTCCAATTAAACTCGCACCGATCAAGCATTCCCATTGACACATTCCTTTCAATCAATACATGGACGCCTCGCCCAACTAAAGACAGTTACTTTCTGGGTTAATTCCAAAATCAATAATGATATGGTGTGAGAAAATGCAAATGACAGCGCATGTCAACACCTGAACTAGCCAATTATCGAATTAAAGCGACATCCATTAACTGCACTCTCAAACTTCATATTGGAGATATTGATTGCTTGGTGGCGGTTCAGTTAAGGGGGCTGGCCAGGGAGCACTTAATTGGTTACAGATTTGAAATAACAATGAAGCGCTCGAGTACCTAATAAGGTTATCTGTATGCCAAGTGGAGTTGCCTCTGTTGAAGTTTCCCGCAACTTAAGAGTGTGTGTGTGTGTGTGTGTGTGTGTGTGTGTGTGTGTGTGTGTGTGTGTGTGTGTGTGTGTGTGTGTGTGTGTGTGTGTGTGTGTGTGTGTGTGTGCGTGTGTGTGTGTGTGTGTGTGTGTGTGTGTGTGTGTGTGTGTGTGCGTGTGTGTGTGTGTGTGCGTGTGTGTGTGTGTGTGTGTGTGTGTGTGCGTGTGTGTGTGTGTGTGCGTGTGTGAGAGTTTTCAGGAACATGTTCTGTCAGCATTTCCTAGACGTCTCTACTTCTCTCCTAGACTTTAGCGCTTGTGGAGGCACCTTTAATGGTCTCGGCAGCAGCAAGGCGATGCCAGCTGAACTTCCTGCACATCTGAGCAGAAACAGCGAGGCATCTCACACCTGCAGACACAGTCCCAGACGCATCATCTCTTTATGGGAAGAAATGTGGTAGGTTGTGGTGTCAGAATGTGCACAGGGTTTTCCCTGCTGCCATGTGGATAGGACCACTGACACACACAGAGGTGGAGGGGGTGGACTCGTTATGATTCATCCATAGCCCAACAAAGCAGAGAGCACTATTCTATTCCCACACCATATGATTCAATATTTTAACCCTTTCAACACCATTATATTTTAACACTTGCCATCTCTCGGTTAGTAGACCTACGCCCTCTTACTATTTGCAATCTCTCTCACACTATCCTGTTTCCTCCATTGTACTGTATCTTTCACAGACCTATCGCTTTGCTTGTGCACACCCTCTCTTTTTCACTCTCTCTAACTCCCTGCCATGATTTATTGTTCCCCACGCTGAAATCAGGGAGGGGACTGAGGACTTGTCAGTATGTTAGTACGTTAGTACATTAGTCACATGTGACATCTCAGACAGCACTGGCCCGATTTTGACGAATTTTGGGTGAGTGATGCGTAGAGATCCGGCATTTACAAAATGAGGCCGATTGGCCAGATGGTGGAGCTATGACAAGAGATTGAAAATGCAAACTTTGAAAGGTCACGCCCCTCACCCTGTTTGAGCTAAAGTCATGAAATTCGGTACGAAGGTCCCTCTCCTCACAAGGAAACAATGTGCCACAGGGACCCGTAAGGTCCGCCATTATGGATTTTTAGCCATTTCTCTTCCTACATTGTCATGCTGTCTGTTAAATGTGCGTTAACAGAAGTCCGTTTTCTCTCCCTCAATGTGTTGTGTGTTAATTGACATTGTGGCAAGTTAACAACTTTTCTCGCTCTGCCAGTACCATGCATTAATACACTTTTGGTCAAATTCTAGGTCTATCTGTTTATTGACTCACTCGGTCAATAAAACTTTAGCTCAAATATTATCATTCAATCTACTGGATTTAAACTGCGCATGTGAACTTAGTCCTGCATCTGGTAATTGAGACAATTAGTAAGTTGACAGGTCAATTTACAATAATGAAAAGAGTGGTTGCAAATGAAAACAGCATACACATGTGGTCTTGAAATAAGGACCAACTGGGATTGACTGCTCTCTCCAGATTACTGAAATAATGGAATCAAAATACCATTACTGCCAAACAGCAATTAGTCAGGCCACTTATTTTCACATTCTACACATATGGCTTTAATGTGCGGACATTAACGTTCAGGCAAATCTTCTGCAAGCTGGGTTTGTGACCGATTGGGAGCTATTTTCTCAGGTTTTTGATAAAACCATGTCAACATGTATGTATCTGTAAGCAATTGTAAGAAGAAAGAAAACTGGATCAAGATGAGAACAAGGCTTAAACAGTCACCCAGATCAAGAGAGAGGGTGTCCAGCATACTTTAGGTAGAAATAGGACAGAGGTCAGATGGACAGAGATTGGACTGGGAGCTCACCTCGGGCACTCTGGCTTATGTCACTGATGAGGTCATCATACTGGACGGGTCCAGTCTGCTCATTGAAGACCTTGTCTGCTGTGGTGATGTTGTCCAGCTGCAGCTGCGTGTACAGCCCCTCTGCCGTAAAGTAGTATGGCCGGTCGTCGTCTTTGTTGTCACTGAACATGAGCATGGCGTGCCTGTGCCAGCCAAAATGGCGATGCAGGCGCACCCCAAACTCGCCCAGCTTCTTGTGTGTGGGGCCCGTGTTGGTGATGGAGGTGTACATGTTGAAGCCGATGGCCGCTGCCCCGGCCGTCACCATGGGAACGTCCCAGTGGGTGGTGAAGCGACCCACAGGAGACGAAGCATAGTCGCAGCCAGGCCCGATGAAGGCCCACGGGTCGTAGGAGAACTTGAGGTCCACGGCCACCAACGGCGCCACTGAGTCGGAGCAGACTCCATCTTTGCTTTCGCTGCTGTCGTAGACGATGCGGAGGCGGTGGCCTGGCAGCAGGGTGGGTTCGTCATTGACTCGCTCCAGAGCTCTGATCAGAGCGGGTCCCACGCGAGGCCAGGCCCATGGGTATTCAGTGTTGTGCAAAGGCAGGATAGCAGCCAGTGTCACATTCTGGGGCTCCGAAAGTCCATTGAACGACAGGTCGAGTTGGAGCGGTTCGGTCCTGAGGAGCGGGAAAACCAGAAACAGCAGAGGAACTCCCAGTCGACCCTGCCACCACAGAGTTCTCGTCTTCTGCATTGCTGGGTTGGGCTCAGGCATCACCATCAACCACAGGGGGGCTGGCAGGAACAAACACACAGAGTGCATGAGGTGGCCTGTTAGTAATGATTTATAACATTATGACACCAGCCCCAACCCCCAGAGGTATTTGTGGCCTTCTAGTTTGAATGATTCTTCGGTTCAGGTCAATTCTGTAGCAGGAATTTGAATAACCACTAGATGAGGCTATCAAAGTAGTGTTGAATTTATTCTACGTCAAATATCATGGGATTTGGATGGATGGAAGACTGAAAGAATAAGGGGGAAATAGAACGAGGGGATAAGGTAAGTATCATGATATTAACAGGTTCTAATCTACTTATTTGGTGTGTGTGGATAAGACACATGCTATGATAAAGTTTGGCATTTGACTGGTTTGTGAGTGAGGCTGGCTACTAGATCTGTCACTGTATACTTAACTTATATCTTATCTAGTAATTGCATAAGTTACTTTCTTACTTGAGACACCAACAAATTAAGCATATCCCGTAGTCAACCTGTGATGTATTTGTGAGTGTGAAGCCAAAGCTAACCGAGCTGTCAGCAAAGTGCGTCCTCATCTTTGCAAAGAAATAGGCTACGCCAAGTGTTTTATTTATTTATCAGATTACCTATGCAGGGATCATCAACTAGTTTCAGCCAAAGGCCAATCATTTTTCAGATGGTCAGGTCGGGAACTTAATTAGAAATAATGTGTAGACTAAATAAATTGACCGCAAGAAGCCCAAACAGATATAACATTTGACCAAAATATAATCATTTCAAACCTGGCTTAAACTTGTATACGATCACATATATTTTTTATTGAAACTTTATTTTATCAGGGAATCATACTGAGACCAAGGTATATTTTACAGATGAGCCCTGAATTACAGAAAATACACACATAAAAATATAAATACAAAATGCATGCAGAGAGAAAAATATGGTAATTTAAAAAAAACATTCACCAGTAAAAAGATCCTCAATCAGCTTTATGATTTCTGAATATCTCTATTATGCGTGGGTATACTTTGGAGCGGATTACCAAAATTAAAATCACTTGGAGCTGATTTGCTGGTATTTTAATAGTCGTTTATGTCCAACAAATAAAAACATATAATAAAAATAAAACCTTTTTATTTATTATTTTTTTGCGCAGAAAACTTGGGGGTGGGGGCAAATAAAATAACCCCGCGGTCTGCCAAGTATTGCTTTAAACTTGACAGAATTAGCCAACATTTAATTAAAAGTACATTTTTACCTCAATATCGATGGTTATGTCTCGCCATTTTGTGTATCTCTTCCACAGATTGTCTCTGGACAGCCTATCGAGTTTCTTGGTAGAAGGTCTCCCGGTGACACTCCCAGCAACTGTCCTGTCAATGGAAGATGCGAAGCTGTAAAGACATTGCGCCTCATGAGAGGGACATTTCTTTGCGCACCACTCGCACTAGAGTGCAAATCATTGATCTCCTAACTCCTTCAATTCAGGTTGAACTGTTGTCTTCTTGAATTGCCTACTTTAAAAAAAAACCCGCAGAAACCGTTTTATATAAGAGTTATTGTATGTATGCCAGGAGCGTCTGCCAAGTAGGCTAGGCTATAAACTAAATGGTCAACATTAGGCTGTAGGAAAACGTACTCTTAGCTCTGGCTGATATTTGGGATCATTAATAACACAATAGTTAGGTGAATATCTGCAGCAGGCGACTGAATTATATCTTAATGCCTATCACGTTCGTTATTTAGAATCTGAAGCCGCTGCTTCTTAGACTAAATTCCAACACATTGTTTTGCTGTTCCTGTGAAGGCGGCGATTGTACTAGTCTCTTGTTGATTCCATTGAAGAAAAAGCTAAAAAGTCGACATCAGCTAAACATCCAAAGTTAATCGAAGACGTCCGATGAACCGAGCTTGTCATTCTTTGAGGTGCGTGCGGTGGTTTCCTCTCTCCGCACATCGCCAACATTGAACTCAACTCAATCGCACAGCAGCACACAAGGATCGATCTCTCACTCGCGCTGATGAATACGCAAGCGCTGGGGAGCTCCGGTCACAAGGGTAACCGGTGTGTGCGTGCGGCAGTGTGATATATTTGCTTTTGTGCACAGGGTTGGGAAGGGGGGGGGGGGCATATACCATTACATTACCATGTGCCATCAATAACAAGACATGTGTGCTGAATGGTTGGATGGGGAGCTGTGTCATTGCAGGCTAATTTATGCCAAAACTAACCTAAACATGATGTGTGTGTGTGTGTGTGTGTGTGTGTGTGTGTGTGTGTGTGTGTGTGTGTGTGTGTGTGTGTGTGTGTGTGTGTGTGTGTGTGTGTGTGTGTGTGTGTGTGTGTGCGTGCGTGCGTGTGTGTGTGTGTGTATTCCCAGATGCATGTAAGGTAATAGTTTGGATATCAGGGCTGGTGATCTGATTTCCAGATAAATGCTTGATTGGTTGAGCTTGGTTGATGTGCACATCTGGAACCATTGTTCCTCAATCTGAGTATGCCAGCTGAGTTGGACCTTTGCAAAATATGCATTGTAAGGTTAACTGTGATTGCATATGGTAATCCAGTCACTCCTATTATGACCGGATACTATTGTAGGCTACTGTTCGTGACTTCTGCAAATGGACTCATATCAACAAAAATGTATCGAACAATTGCCTACTACCGACTGTCACTAAGCTAGGCTAAAAGCTCTTAAGAGTGAACCAAGGTAGAGCGGAGTTTCTGCCCAACCCCCACTGACCTCGTGCATTTTAATCACATGCTCCTCTTCCTTTTCATTGTTCCACGTTTTTCCCCCCCTTCCTCTCAATTAAAGTGTGCTATTTTTGTACGTCCATTAAGCTTTTATTGCCACTTAGTCCCTCTCCCCCTCTCTCGTCTTCACTGCACTTTGTTTAATTTCACCTTGCCCCATCTTGGATCTTACATCACTTACATGCGTGCTCTGCTCGCTGACAAACAACTTCCAGATCAATAAAGGGAAAACACAAGGAGCTCGTTGGCTTCCCGGAAGCACGGCGGTGGGAAGAACGTGTGTATGCAGGGTGCCAAATGCCATGGCGGCTCATAAATCACCCGCAGTATATGTGCTGCCTGTACCTCCCACAGAGGAGGAGTGAGGTCACCACACTCCTCTTACCCCCACAGGCGTTTCCCTTGGCTAACATACGACCCTCCCCCACTGCTGTTCACCCATCTCGCCCCTTATCCTCTGGCCAAACCATCCCAAGCTGCACTCCAAAAAGGTTACAGGATATGGTTTACAAAACAGGATGGGGCACAGTGGCGTACTCCCTCTCTGCCCTGTGCCTCTTCCTGGATATTATCTCTGCCCCCCCCCCCGCATCCCCCCCCTCCCCGAACAGACCCTGCTCCCCCACATACATACTCATCCACCCCCCCTCCCTCCCTCTTCCACTAGGCCTGTGCTCTCAGGTTATTAGTCATCACACTGTTCTAACAATTATACACATGCTTCTCTCTCCCCTACATATACACACATGCACACACACACACACGCGATTAACTGGTGGAAGACCACATAATACCTCAGGATAAATAAAAGGTTAAATAAACAAATAAAACATCATGATCCCAGTATCGTACACACTAACGTAAAGACATAGGACCAAAAAACTCCACAATTCCTTCATGTTTTGCTTTACTCCCTCTCTTGATGACTCTTTCCCTGCACTCCCACTAGCATTTCTTGCCCAGAGCATATCATGTGATGATGCCTCACCTCTCTGGGTCCTCTTCCTTTCTCTTGGTCTCTGTCCCTTTGAACCTGCCGACTCACACTGTTCCAAAGCTGCTAATAGTCTCAATGAGTGAAATGACGAGCCGAACATCGCTGTGGTGGCAGAAATTGATGTTGTTAGTGTGTGGTCGCGCACACACATTTGTGGGTGTGTGGGTGTGAGAGAGTGCCTTGATCTTACTATAGAAGAAAATTAATTTCTGGCTACTTGCTTCAATGATTCTGACATGATGGAGCTTCACTAATGAGGCTTTTCTTCACTATGTTTGTGTGTGTGTGTGTGTGTGTTTGCCTGTGTGTGGGAGTAAGCTACAGTCTAGTAAAAATCATCAGCTGACACCACCCAAAAAAAATATTTTTGTAGAGGTGCTGACTAACAGAGAGTAATCTGTATGAAAATAAAGAAAGTCAGAGACTTTCCTAATCCTAACCAACATAACTTAAATTTAAATGACATTTCTTAAATTATAGGGAGTATATACAGTACTAGTAAAGACATTGAGAACGCCTACTCATTCAAGGGTTTTTCTTTATTTGGATTATTTTCTATATTGCAGAATAATAGTGAACACATCAAAACTATGAAATAACACATGGAATCATGTAGTAAGCAAAAAAGTGTTGAAACAAATCTAAATATATTTTGTTTTAGTTTCTTCAAAGTAGCCACCCTTTGCCTTGATGACAGCTTTGCACTCTTGGCATTCTCTGAACCAGCTTCATTAGGTAGTCACCTGGAATGCATTTCAATTAACAGGTGTGCCTTGTTGAAAGTAAATGTGTGGAATTTCTTTCCTTCTTAATGCGTTTGAGCCAATCAGTTGTGTTGTGACAAGGTAGGGGTGTTATATAGAAGATAGCCCTATTTGGTAGAAGACAAAGTCCATATTATGGCAAGAACAGCTCAAATACTCAAAGAGAAATGACAGTCCATCATTACTTTAAGAGATCAAGGTCAGACGATATAGAACATTTCAAAAACGTTGAAAGTTTCTTCAAGTGCAGTCGCAAAAACCATCAAGCGCTATGATGAAACTGTCTCTTATGAGGACCGCCACAGGAAAGGAAGACCCAGAGTTACCTCTGCTGCAGAGGACAAGTTCGTTAGTTACCAGCGTCAGAAATTGCAGCCCAAATAAATTCTTCACAGAGTTCAAGTAACAGACACATCTCAACATCAACTGTCAGAGGAGACTGCGTGAATCAGGACTTCATGGTCGAATTGCTGCAAAGAAACCACTACTAAAGGACACCAATAAGAAGAAGAGACTTGCTTGAGAAGAGACTTGGCCAAGAACCACACCAACCACCCGTATCTGCAGATACCGGTGCCACAGCACATTGACTCTGTACCTGTACCCCCTGTATATAGCCTCACTATTGTTATTGTACTGTTGCTCTTTAATTATTTGTAACTTTTTATTTGTTATTCTTATTTTTTATAATTATTTTTTAAATGTAATTGTTGGTTAGGGCTTTTAAGTAAGCATTTCACTGTAAGGTCTAACACCTGTAACACCTGTTGTATTCGGAGCATGTCTTACTAATACAAATTGATTTTAAACACGAGCAATCGACATTAGACCAGTAGAAATCAGCAGCAAGGATCAAATGCTCAAATGCATTTACAGAACTTCTGATATTTTTTTTTGCCTTCGTATCAGTGAATACAAAAGTCACTGAATTCTAAATCACTCCAGGTATACTACCTATGTTGTTGCTATGGCGTCTCAAGAGAGACAAACCGCAATATTGCGGCCCACCCACTTGGGAGCCAGGCCCACCCACTGGGGAACCAGCCCCGACAAATCAGAACGAGTTTTTCCCCACAAAAGGGCATTATTACAGACAGAAATACTCCTCAGTTTCATCAGCTGTCCAGTTGGCTGGCCTCAGATGATCCCGCAGGTGAAGAACCCGGATGTGGAGGTCCTGGGCTGGTGTGGTTGCATGTGGTCTGCAGTTGTGAGGCTGGTTGGACGTACTGCCAAATTCTATAAAACAACATTGGAGGCGGTTTATGATAGAGAAATGCACATTAAATTCTCTGGCAATAGCTCTGGTGGACATTCCTACAGTAAGCATGCAAATTGCACGCTCCCTCAAAACTCTGTGGCATTGTGTTGTGTGACAAAACTGCACATTTTAGTGGCCTTTTGTCCCCATCACAATGTGCACCTGTGTAATGATCACCGTGTTTAATCAGCTTCTTGATATGCCACACCTGTCAGGTGGATTATCTTGGCAAAGGAGAAATGCTCACTAACAGGGATGTAAACAAATCAAATTTGAGTGAAATAATATTTTTGTGCATATGGAACATTTCTGGGATCATTTAAGCTCATGAAACATGGGACCAAGACTTTACATGTTGCGTTTATATTCTTGTTCAGTATATTTGCAATTTTGACGGTATAATATAATTTCGATGAATGTATTGGTTTTGTGAAGGCAACTACATTTTGAAAACACATTTACTGTTTTTGCAAAAGGGCCACAGAGTTCTGTGTCTCGTGAAATCTGTTTTGAAAATCGACAACATTGTTCCAAAGAAATGTTTGCACGTGATTGAGGAAAAACTGTTATAGATCTGTCATATAAATGGAAAAAAAAGAGCAGTCCACACAGAACCTATACAGAGAAGTGTGGGGAGTGGGGACTAACCTACGGCCTTAATTAATGCTAGGGAATGTACCACACGTTCAGGTATCCCATGGAAACCATCTTGGCTTAGCTGAAAACGGACAATGACATATTAACCACATTCACCTCTCCTTTGGTAAATACCGTATGTAGCAAGACCTTTCACTTTCCCATCCATTCATTTCCCCACCTCATTGAGTCCGTGCAAGATAATTGCAACTAATTAGGAACAAAACACTGTTATCCATCGCAAATCGTCACTGGGCAGAAGCTGATGTAAATGTAAACCAAAAAAGCTACAAATAACAGATGTCCAATATGAATATAAACACACTGCAGGCCTATGCAATATGTATATGTCGTAGGATGCAACAAGTCAGTTACAGCAGTTCATTTGCTGACTTTTTCAGACTCTTTGCCCTCAATCAGAGGAGGCCATAGCCTGTAGGAGGCATCACAGCTGACAAGCTCAACTAAACTATGCATTTCTGATTACAGTTAGACCCCAAGAGGGAGCGCTGGAAACTGCCGCGTCCCGTAAGGGTGACTTGTTGTGCTATGGGTTTGTGCAGCTGCAAACCATGGGTAATCTGTGGCACAGCAGTACAAGTTCCTGGTAGCAGCTGGAATCGTTGAATTTGAGAGAAGGCAGCCAATTGCACAAGGCTTTGATCACTTTCCAGAGGGCATGGAGACAAGAAGTGTGGACAAGAAACAGCGAAACGAGGAGTGATATTGAGATAGCGAGGCTGCCACATTCGAGCTGTTATGTAGCAAGCAGTGAATTCGGAAAGTATTCAGACCCATTAACTTTTTCCACATTTTGTAACTTTACATTCTTATTCTAAAACAGATTAAATTATTGTTTACCCTCATCAATCTACACACAATACCCCATAATGACAAAGCAAATGTATTAATAATAAAAATGAGATACCTTATTTACATAACTATTCAGACCCTTTGCTATGAGACTCGAAATTGAGCTCAGGTTCATCTTGTTTCCATTAATCACCCTTAAGATGTTTCTACAACTTGATTGGAGTCTTCCTGTGGTACATTCAATTGATTGGGCATGATTTGGAAAGGCGCACACCTGTCTATATAAAGTCCCACAGTTGACAGTGCACAGAGAAAAATCCAAGCCATGAGGTTGAAGGAATTGTCTGTAGAGCTCTGAGACATGATTTTGTCGAGGCACAGATTAGGGGAAGGGTATAAAAAAGATTCTGCAGCATTGCAGGTCCCCAAGAACACAGTGGCCTCCATCATTCTTAAATGGAAGAAGTTTGGAACCACCAAGACTATTCCTAGAGCTGCCCGCCCAGCCAAACTGAGCAATCGGAGGAGAAGGGCCTTGGTCTGGGAGGTGACCAAGAACCTGATGGTCACTGAAAGAGCTCCAGAGTTCCTCTGTGGAGATGGGAGAACCTTCCTGAAGTACAACCATCTCGGCAGCACTCCACCAATCAGGCCTTTATGGTAGTGACCAGACAGAAGCCACTCCTCAGTAAAAAGGCACATGACAGCCCGCTTGGAGTTTATCAAAAGACACCTAGACACCTAAAGGACTCTCAGACCATGAGAAACAAGATTCTCTGGTCTGATGAAATCAGGATTGAACTATTTGGCCTGAATGCCAAGCGTCACTTCTGGAGGAAACCTGGCCACATTCCTACAGTGAAGCTTGGTGGTGGTGGCAGCATCATGCTGTTGGTATGTTTTCAGTGACAGGGACTGGGAGACTAGAACATTTCTACAAACCTGTTTTGCTTTGTCATTATGGTGTGTAGATTGATGAGGGGGAAATTTAAAAAAAAATCAATTTTAGAATAAGGCTGTAACGTAACAAAATGTGGAAAAAGTTGTGGGGTCTGAATACTTTCCGAATGCACTGTAAAGTGACAACAGTACCTGCCATGGACACTTCCTTGCTGCTTTGAATGTTCAAAATCATAGTGTAAGAACACTTTTAAAGCCTCAAAATATAAGATTATCCAACTTTCAAAACAAGTAATTTTTGGCTAACTACAGCAGTCAACTAGTTAGTTAGCTGCTTGGCTGTCTGGCACATTCACTAATTTGTTTGTAAACCATAAACACGCTAGTTAGCTACCACATTTTCTTGTCAAACTGCCAAATAACAGTCTAAAAACCACTTGAGGCCAAATAAATCAGATTTGACTGTTCAGACACATGGTCAGGAATCAGATTTAAATCTGACTTAAAACCACTTACAAAGGTGGTTTGAAATGTGACTTAACAAAACAAAATAATAGTATGAGTCAATCAAACTGTATGCATGCCCGGGTTGCAGTGAAAGGGTGCAACCAACCAATCAAAAGACACAGTTAATTGGTTGCCCTTTAGCCAGTTTAGGAAATTTCAGACTGACACCAGACATGGTTTTGATTTGACCCTACTTTTGAATAGTAACATTTTCATCATTAAATTCCTAATTGGTCAAGATGAAAACTTTCGTACTGTACACGGTGATCCAGAGGAGAAGAGATGAGAAATCAGTCATTCAACTAAAGACTGAGAATAAAGTTACAGTTTTTGGAATAATGTTGTTGATTTTCAAAACAAGAGTTCACAAGATACAGAACTCTGTGTTCTTTTGCAAAACAGTACGTTTATTTTCAAAATGTAGTTGCCTTCTTGAAACAAATGCATGAACCAAAACTATTATACTGTCAAAATTGCAAATACATTCATAAATACAACTGCGAGCAGCAATGAATGGGGTTCACATGATGACGGATAGGACACAATATTAGTTGGATAACAAAGCAAGCACCCTAACATGTAGGAACTAACCTCCTTCATGTGCAATCTGTAAAAGCATGACCATGTTTATCAAATCCACAAGGATGATGCAAGTGAAGTTTAGTCTAGTGCTGTAGGTTGGTTCTTTGAATGGAGCAAGTAATCATTCTTAAAGTCATTACTTAATGTATCGGGTTTGTATAGCAATTCTGGGGTCAATTTGACTAATGGTTTATGTTAAGATTTGTGAAATATTTTCAGTATTATTTTCACAATATTTCACATTGTTCATCTGCATAATTAAAATTTAACATTCATTTGCACGAGACAAAGTCCACTGGATCAATAGTTATTGCTGTAGTATCCTATGGTGCCAATGACATCTATATTGCCACCAACTGGTCTGGTGCAGCCATCTATGGTTGCAGTGACTTTATATTCACACAGCTTCTAAGGAAATATACATACATTTTAAATACCAAATGTCATGGCCCCATGTCCATCAGTTCTGTTCTTATAGCCCTGTCGTGATATGGTGCCATCTAGGGGTATAGTGTTTGCCGACTTTGAATGCAGAAACTAATCATTCTTAAATTCATTAGAGGCTAATTAATTGAGTCTATATACCAAATCTGGAGTCAATCTAACTTATGGCTTATGGAATAAGGTGCATCTATAGGTGAAGGTGTGTCTATAGGTGAAAGTGCATCTATAGGTACAGTGCAATAATATTTGAATGCAGCAACAATTTTTTCTCCCAAAACCATTAAGGACTGATGTAGTGATTCTACATACAAAATCTGAGAATCTGACGCATGGATCAATGAGAAGATGATTGCAGAGGATTTTGAGCATCAGCGTTAATAGTTTCCTTATTTATTTATTTTTAAACACCAATGCCATACATGGTTCATCGTGGTGATGGCTTTGGTGACCCTAAAGAGTTTCATGTTGATAGGCCATTGTGGAGTGGATTTACATAGCTGTTCTCAAACTAAGTTTAGAGATGTACCAGAGATGTGCTATTTGGTTTTCCAAAATCTATCTAGGCGGACCTTATGGGTCCTTGAGGCAAATTTGTTCAGCATGAGGAAAGAAACCTACATACAAAGTTTCAAGGTCAACGGGTATGAGGGTATAAGTGAGACTGGTTATAACAGCACCACACCATCTACAGGCCAATCGGTACCATTCTTTTTGACTAAGTTGTTCATTTACATTTTAGTCATTTAGCAGACACTCTTATCTAGAGTGACTTACAGGAGCAATGAGGTTTAAGTGCCTTGCTCCAAGGCACATCAACCGAGTTTTCACCTAGTCAGCTCTGGGATTCAAACCACTGACATTTTGTTACTGGCCCCAACGCTCTTAACCGTTGGTCTACCTGCCACCCTAATGGCCTCAAATTTCTGTGTGCAAAATTAGAAAAAAAGTGAACAAATCTATGCTTGAGTTATTTGGCCATGTACATTAAAAAACAGAGAATAAGTAGGTTTCACAGCTTCACTGTGAACCCCTAAAAATAACATGAATGCCTGCAAAAAGATTCATGCAACCATACTTATCTATTGAGTCCAAGTTACTAAATCATGATGATCAAAATTAGAAGTCAACTATCCAAAGGTACAGAATTCTGAGCAATTACTCTCATTTTATGTATATTTAACCAAACAATTCCGTACACATCAAAACAAATACTGAAAATAGTTGTATTTAATGTTTTGCAAAAAGCGGTCTAAGAGACACATAGAACGTCTGATCATTTTCTTGCTTTCGTACCTGAGATGCTGAGAAGAACTGTAATACTAGAGAGGAGTCAAACATACATGTGTGTCTTGAGACAACAGGGATATTCTTGGAGTTAGGTTCCCAGGTATTGATGAGGAAATGTTGGCGCTATTGATGGGAAGAAAGAGCAACTGTCTAGAGATGTTCTGTGTGGGAGGAGACAGGAGGTACTATTGATTACAAATAGCAGACGAGCTACTGCCTAACAGGGCTTAGAATAGAGAGCCCCACCACCCTCCTCCCAACCACTGGTCCAAGTCTGATGTCCTCCTCATGGGTATAAGGTCAGTATTTGGTATTGGGGAAATTAGGATCAGGGGCAACTTCTACATCAAGTTCCTGACCCTGAAGATTATTTCTACTCATGTGGATGACAAATATGTTGTTTCTCGTTTAGCGCTAAGCTAATGGCCAGTCGACACACTATTTTCATCTGGACAAAGTACAAATTAGCATCACCGTGGTGTGAAGCATGGGAATTATGGATGTGACATATGTAGATGATAAGCATCAACTGTGTGGCCAAAATCAAATGGAGGACATGCGTCAATGTCAAACCCTCATGTCTCAGACAAGGTTACTGTCATGTGATGGTAGTTCAAAAACAATGTTGTTGCACATTTAACCATTACTACCTTGGCCTAAGTATATAGGGTATTGGGTAAAAGTACTGTAATTAACCAAGCAGATTGTAAAGATCAACTAGGCACTTTGTTTAAATGGCACCCTTACCAGTCACTCATTTATGGCCATTTGCTATGACTGCAAGCTAATGATGTAGATTTCACATTATGAGACTCCGACAGCAGCTGCATGTCCTTCCCGTTTCATTTCAATTACTATCATTGACACAGCGCCATTGAAAAACTGTTCCCTCTGAGTGAGAGACGAGATGAGTCACCAGGACAGTGATTATAGAGAGGGGGGTGTCGAAGTTGACTCCTGGAGGTTTTCATCCTCTGAATTAAGAGTCTGATCTGGACCTGAGATATTGAAAGATTACATTACGTACAGTATGTAACCAAGGTTCTCTGAAGGAACAGGTGAGACAACGCTCACTCTATGGGAAATAATGCTGGAAAAACGTACTGTATATAAGGCTACATGGGACTAAATGTCCAGTTTTGCGGACTAATGTCCAGGGTTTAAGCCAATGACAAGACTGATTGTACCATCATGCTGCCTCCAAATGCTCTCTAGCAGTCTGAGAACACTTGTTCCTATTTTCTGCACTATTTTAATAAGTGTCTGAGTGAGGGTGATGCATCTAGGCTACTTTCAGCTCACAATTGTGTCGATCTTCACAATCCCAGCCATTGAGTACACTGAGATTTTGTCCCGCTGACAACTCATTTCACGCCATGTGAATTTTTCCCCCGCTGACAATCAGTTCATTTCCAGTCCTTTATAAGGTTCCATTAACCGAGCGAGATATGAATTGGTATGAGTTTCAAGGGAAATTATTTTCTCAGCAGGGAAATGTCGGCTCAAACAATAATTTTTTCTGATATCGTCATTGTGATTGAGGTGCTTAATCCATGTCTTTCCTCTGTTCCTGGTGTCATTGGAACAGCTGGGCGCCCCTGTGTGACTCAATAGGATCCCAGATTCCGAGTGCCAGTTTTATTCGACTGAGTAAATTGCGTCTCACTCCTATTCAAACATCCCTGCTTATCTCCTGCTGGGGGGGGGGGGGGGGGGAATAGGCTGTTCCAGGCAATTGCTTCAGAAAGGAGGGAAATGGAAAGTGAACAAGATGTGGCATTTACAGATATGGCTCAGTTGTTAGAAAATTGGAAGGAAGATGTCATGTTTGTTTGAAAAGGAGCTGTTGAGGGATCTATGCAATACAATAAACTATGATATAGCTAACTGTGACAAACTAAGTTTGAAGGAGCTGGTTGTTGAAGGCTGAAAGACTGTTCTATAAGACCTGGGCTTGGAGAGTTAAGGCCTAACCCGTTTATAAGATAGGATGACTAAACTATAGTGCTTTACCACCACACTGTCTCTGTTTAATGCTAAAACATAAATGTCTTTATAATCAGCATTGGGAAATGTAGGTTTTTGTACATTTTACATAGCAAAGTCAGGGGTTAGTCCCGACTGGGGCCTGAACCCATGCTACTGTCAACCCAACACCTTAGCTGTAATGCCAAGAGGTTAGAATGTCTTGACGATCTCACTGTTAGGTTAATAAGATCGACTGCATCAAAAACAAGACCACTTGGAGGCCATCTCGAACAGACACTAATTCACTGCAACGAAGTGTCTAAATTAATTCAGTCAACACACCATTGGATGGACTTGAGCCTTTATATGTAAGAATACAATCCAATATCATGAATATCCTGTTTCGGATTAAATTCTTGAGAATAGCATTAGATTTGGTAAATGATAAGATCATGGTACAGAGTGTAATGAGCTACCTTTAGAATCGTAGGGTTGATAGATAGACCATAAGTGGGATTTCAGCAACAGTCACTTGAGCTTGGCTGCAATACGCTGATGCCATCTACAGGCATGCAATGCTACTTGTGGCTGGTCATCAATTGTTCTAATGTTATGCAGTCTTCAGAGTTACCTCATTAGGCCCTATTGTATTACTGTAAGTCCTATTTCTATTGTGATGGCTACAACTTTTTTTTTTTTAAGAAGAGAAAAGATGACACAGAATTAGAATAATAGAATGGACATTAACCTTGTCAGGGAGTTTGTCAACTATGGTTTACCAGTCCTGTGATAAATTCTTCACATTCATTGTTTTACACAAATCTTATCTGCACTGCATGCGAGTTAGCTTGCTAGCCAGACAGTTTTAAGAGGAATTATTCAAATGATTCCTTAAATGTGTCAAATTAACTGCCAATATGCCAACATTCCATTCAAACAATGCAGTCAACCCACAGCCATACATCGGCTGAAATCAGTTGATGACAGGACTTAGACAAGCTGTAAATGCAACAAGTACTGATATAGTATCATATAATAGCACTCACAGCTTTCCAAGAAAACACAAATCAGACATGTATGGTCTGTTTACATATATTTAAAAGACTATTTATACAGAAAATGTGTATAAAACCCATATAAAACTGTATTTATAAATGACATTTTGAGTTGACTATTCCATTACACACTTTCAAATACATCACATGCATTGCTTTGATTTCCTGCATAAGTAAAAGCAGGAAACACACTACCTATGCCTCTACTGCTTTTCAATTCCAATTAAGACTGGTTTTGGATTTCTCCCTGACCAAGATGGCTGCTATTTTCACCCCATTATGGAACGTTGAGGGAGGTTTTAGTGACAGAGAGCCACTCAAGCATTTTAATAGGATATGTTGAGTCCAATCAAAAGATCCAGGTATTTTCCAATGCCAACTTAAGAGCATTATTTGGAGACGTTTGGTTATTAGCAAGGTAACCAAAAACAATAAGCCTACCTATAACTGATACCAAGTCGTCTAACACTTGCATCAATTAAATCATGATCCTTATTCAGTGACGTGTTTATGAGTTTTGATATAAAAAGTTTTTCACAAGTTACATGGCATCTTATGATCAGATTGTTTTGTTGGCAATTATGTTTTGAATTAAATGCTCCTCTTACCAGTAACCTCTCAAATTTGTACTGCAAAACAGCATTTAAGTTTAACTGTGATCCAATAAATTAAATACTAAAAAAGGTTTGTCAAATTTAGGGTACCTAGACTGGAAATGATCTGTGGAGGTAATTACACGACCAGATCTAACCTCTGAAAATGAAGTATGTCTTTTCACAAGCATGGGGCCTACATTTTCTATCCAGCCAGGCACACATTTGAAAAAAAATAATTGAAAAAGTATGAATTACTGTATTTACGTAAAGAGGCATTACATTTTATATAAAAAAAAAGCTGTTTAATTTAGTCATCATTGCTGCTACAAAGTAAAAACCAGACAAAGACACGGAATACAAATAGATAGCAACACCCATCCCTTTCTGGAAAGGCTGTGAATTTCATTTTTGTTGATGGCGTTGAGGGACCAGTAACAGTCTATGCGAGTCTCTCCGTCCAGTGGGAGAACTTTGGTCCAGGTCGTTGCAGTCAATTCATTAGTGGACATGAACTTCATTGAAGGACAAAGGGGCGAGTGAAGGGTCTCAAAGGGTCAGGGGTAAACGTTCATTTAAAAAGATGTGGCACAGGATCCTCTAGATGGCGACAAGAGGGGGGGGGGGGGGATAAAAAGTTGTTAAGCCTCAGATCACATTGTACGGGTAAAAGAGTGAATTGGATCCCACCATGAACAACATTTGTTACTCCCCGTCACTTGCAACGCTAATGGTGCTGCCCGTCTTCCATTAACCAATTGATCATTGACCATTTTTTTTTCTTCCTCAAGAAAATATCTGGCTCCACCATCACTGCGGACAGGGTTAGAATTGAAGCCGAACTTCAGGTGGTTCTCAAAGACAAAAGAATGTCCTTCGTAAACCCTGTCGTATTATACTCTGTAAAGCGGAGCGGATTTCGCAGAATTCTCGCCTGTAACAGTGATACAGCAGATGGCTCCATGCACTATATCGCCGGCTAGTCTCTGGCTGGTGAGTTGTTCATGTGTGGCAGCTACATAGCTTACTGTGTTATGACTTGGCATTACAGTGATATATTTCCATAAACAAAAAAATTATGTTGATTTTTTAAACTCTTAAATACATTAATGGGATTTGCTACTAGCAACTAGGCTAATTTATAGAACGTTACATTAATGTGCTAACTAAGCTACTGTTGGAAATGTAACAATAAGCTAGGCAGCTAGCCTGGTAATGAGCCTGGTTTTCTGACTGGCTACTGGTACCTGGCAGCTCACTGATGGCGCATCACTTTCCGGGTTCTTCCTCACTCCTGTGTCTCCATGCTTTCATCCTCGACATCTCCTCCTTCCTCCAGCGCCTCATCCTCCTCTTCCTTCCTCTCTGGCGGCTTCTCGTAGGCCTTCTCAGAGGGTGTGACGATCACGCCGTCCCATGTGGACATTTCCGAAGCCAGGTCTGGGGGGGTGAGGTATATTTGTTTAATATTTACTTTGAGAAAAAGGGTGTGAGTGAGAGCGAGAGATGAGGTACTCACAGCTGGCATCACCCTCCAGGCCCAGGATCTTCCTGTACCCTCCATGAGAGAGGACCCTGACCAACGTCTGAGCAGTGAAACAAACCATGTCCTACAAAAAACAGACACACACTTTCAACTAATATACCTATGTGAATCATCTGACAGTAATCCTAACGAAACACATGATCATGGGTGATTTAGTGCTGGGCTGGAGCAAACCCTGTCACCAGGACCAAGGTTCCCCACACCTGTACCATGAAGGCAGCTAAAGCGAAGATATTACCTGCTGCTCGAGGGTCATAACAGTGTGCACCCGGAAGTTTCCACTCTCACAGGGGTCAGTGATGCCCACTGAGCCTGGCAGGAAAAGTCCGGCGGCCAACATCTGTAGGCAGCGTCTGAAACAAACAAACAAACAAATTAACAAACAAAAAATAATGAAGGCACCGCCAGAAAGTATCACAAAGTCATGTTTTGGAAATGAGACAGTCAACAAAAGACACCTACAGTTGAAAAACAACTGACTGAGGGAATGAGAAGACTCACCTGTAAGCCACATTGAGTGACAGGGGCTGTCTGGAGGGGTTGTTCATGACCGCAGAATGACCCTGAGCAGAAACACTTAATTCCTTATTCATTCCTCCTTTAGTTATGCAGTGATAGATACAAGCTTTCAGTTAGGGACAATACAATAGCAAAGACAGAGAATCACAAAAAACATAACATATAAGCCAGGTGACTTGCTCGGTGTGTGGTAATTCGCAACAAAAAGCTAAATCATCCATTATCGTGCCTCACAAGTATTACATTCTAATGGTTTACCAGTAGTTGTGCTAATGGTAGGTGTGGTGTCCCCACCAGTAGAACTGAACATTAGCATAACTATGATGAATGCAGTGGGCTAACTACGATCACATGTTAAGTGTTGAGTCGTGAGAATGGGGGATGTAGTGCCCTAACCGGTACATCCAGTAGAACTATGGTCAGTGCAATGGACTCACCAGTAGATCCAGGATCCAGGGGGTGAGAGGTTCGAACCCGGGGAAACGCACCCTCAGATCCTTCAGCAGGCGAATCAGCACTTTCACCCTAAATAACAACAATAACCAGGACACGAGTTGAACGCTTTAAAGAAGATAAGTTCGTCAGCGCTTTGCTGTATTGGAATTTACAATGCACACAGGATAATAAAAGGGACAAAATGTCATTATGGCTGAAACATTTAGGATAAAAAGTCTCCCTTTATTCCTCCTTTACTTGTGAGAAATATTGAGGATGTGAAAGGTTCAAGAAAAAAAGGAGACGAGGACCTATTCTGTATACTTCTGGCCCTTCTTTGGACACTGTGTTAACAACCCTCCAGGCAAGCTTCAATGCCATACAACTCTCCTTCCGTGGCCTCCAATTGCTCTTAAATACAAGTAAAACTAAATGCATGCTCTTCAACCAATCCATACCTGCACCTGCCCAACATCACTACTCTGGACGGCTCTGACTTAGAATACGTGGACAACTACAAATACGTAGGTGTCTGGTTAGACTGTAAACTCTCCTTCCAGACCCATATCAAATATCTCCAATCCAAAGTTAAATCTAGAATTGGCTTCCTATTTCACAACAAAGCATCCTTCACTCTTGCTGCCAAACATACCCTTGTAAAACTGACCATTCTACCAATCCTCGACTTTGGCAATGTCATTTACAAAATAGCCTCCAATACCCTACTCAACAAATTGGATGCAGTCTATCACAGTGCAATCCGTTTTGTCACCTAAGCCCCATATACTACCCACCATTGCGACCTGTACGCTCTCGTTGGCTGGCCCTCGATTCATACTCGTCGCCAAACCCACTGGCTCCATGTCATCTGCAAGACCCTGCTAGGTAAAGTCCCCCCTTATCTCAGCTCGCTGGTCACCATAGCTTCTCCCACCTGTAGCACACGTTCCAGCAGGTATATCTCTCTAGTCACCCCCAAAACCAATTCTTTCTTTGGCCGCCTCTCCTTCCAGTTCTCTGCTGCCAATGACTGGAACGAACTACAAAAATCTCTGAAACTGGAAACACTCCCACATCTCCCTCACTAGCTTAAAGCACCAACTGTCAGAGCAGCTCACAGATTACTGCACCTGTACATAGCCCACCTATAATTTAGCCCAAACAACTACCTCTTTCCCTACTGTATTTAATTAATTGATTAATTTTGCTCCTTTGCACCCCATTATTTTTATTTCTACTTTGCACATTCTTCCATTGCAAATCTACCATTCCAGTGTTTTACTTGCTATATTGTATTTACTTTGCCACCATGGCCTTTTTTTTGCCTTTACCTCCCTTATCTCACCTCATTTGCTCACATCGTATATAGACTTGTTTATACTGTATTATTGACTGTATGTTTGTTTTACTCCATGTGTAACTCTGTGTCGTTGTATGTGTCGAACTGCTTTGCTTTATCTTGGCCAGGTCGCAATTGTAAATGAGAACTTGTTCTCAACTTGCCTACCTGGTTAAATAAAGGTGAAATAAGAATAAAATAAATAAAAACATCATTTGAGACACATACTGAGGAGACATCGGTTTGAGAGGCTAAACAGGCTGAGAGGTAAAAGACCTTTTAAAAAAGGTGCCTTACGTAGATTGGGAGGCGTTCTCCTCAAACCAGCGGGCATGGCGGATGGCGGCCAGAGCACTCTGCAGCACCTTGATGTCCACTGGGGAGAAAGAGACCATGTCACCGACACCATGATGACCACTTACAGCACCATTGTCTAGCTGAAAACAGATACTACATCTACATTAAAAAACACAAACACAAGCTGCCTCCAGTCTACAATGAATGCTTATGGCATGCACGACAGAGAGCTTTGTGCCAATCACAGTGCATCTACCTGAGTGTTTTGACTTCTTTTTATGTAGCTCTATGAGTGCAGTTATGAGGGTAGCTCATGTTTACATTCTATCACATTGTACTGTGTGTGTGTGTGTGTGTCTGAATGTACATACAGTGCAGTTCGGGGTCCAGCTTGCGCAGGTTGGGGGGAACAGTGGTGATGAGGATTTTCACTGTTGCATCGGCAGAGCTGATCTCAAAACCTGTCTCATTCGTCAGCATGGAGAGAACTAGGGCAAAGAGGGAGTCAGTTGGCAACATTACATCATAACCACTGAAGATGTAGAATACCCTGTATCCTATTACACAGTATGCCTACATTATCCTTGTATTTACACTTTTGAATGAATTCGTTGCTAAAACAACATGGCACGACCTATCAACAAAGGTAAATAGAAGCAGAATTTATGCTATTGAAAGCTAAATCGAACTTCAGTGACTGATGTTGCAATGTGGCTACATGAAAACAAACGCAGCTGTGTAATATCGGTCACCTTCAGCAGGGTCTTGTGTGCGAAGGGTCTCCACCACTTTGTTGCCGAGAGCCGCAACAGCCTCCACTGCAAGAGACAACTTTCATTATGGGGGCTCAGTACAACCAATAGAGACAATTTCAAAATGGCTGCTATGGGAAATACAGCCCAGGATGAGGAGTGACTTATATTAGGGCGGCAGGTAGCCTCGCGGTATTAGGCTAGTAAACGAAAAGTTGCTTGTTCGAATACCCAAGCTGATAAGGTAAAAAAAAAAAAAAAACCTGTCCATGTCCCCTTGAGCAAGGCACTTAACCCTAATTGCTGCTGTAAGTTGCTCTGGATAAGAGCTTCTGCTAAATGACTCAAATGTAGATGTATTATAACCCAGCAATATTGCAAAATGCTGTGCAGCAATCAACGTCGTTGACATTTGAAGACCAATCAAATAATGTATCAAATGGGCTTTGCTTTGTTGGCACACACACAGAACTCACGCGTGGGCAAGATCTTGAGGATGACCACCAGGTCAGCGACATTGTGTCCCGTTGTCATGGTGCCTTTCTTGTATGAGCCCACCTGACGTACCTCTTCAATTTGCTGGAATGAGAGGAGAAAGAAATTCCCATTGTTATTGTACATGGTTAAATATGTTATCCAAGATACAGATACATTTCGGCACGTTATTCTCCACTAAGGTCTGGAACTCACCACTTCAAAGTTGCCGGGGGCGACGATGAGGTTGTCGATGACGTTGTTGATCTTGGTGACCAGGGACAAGATAGAGGACTGAAAGGGGGAGCAGAGAGTTTGCATGTAGTCAATGGAAATAAGCATAGCGTAGGAGTGTGTTGTTTAACACATAACCTAAAGGAATATGCTGATGTGTGCATACAACAGCTTGAGTTAAATTATCCAGCAAGTGTGGTTTGAGTGAGGTTGACCGAGTGAGAGTAGTGCGTTGAATGTTTGAGAGAGAGGTCTGTGTGCGTGTTCTCCACCTGCTCTGCGGGTGTGGGGCTGAGGTCCTGGTTCCTCTTCAGCAGACACTCGCTGAAGGCAGTCTCATCCGCTGCTGCCTTCACTCTGGGGAAGGCCATCTCACACTGGGGGAACCAGAGAGACAGCTTAGCACTGTCCACTCGGCATCCCTATCTGCGCTACTGTATTACTTTGACAAGATCCGTGTAGTTTTGACTAGAGCATTAGACTATTCTGTATGAGTAGGTGAGCTGATCTCCATCGATTACAGTCTGCCTGTACAGTCTGACTCAGGAGAATGAGACAATGAGAAATGGTTGATTTCAATGAAAGTGAGCTACATGCTGCACCACTGATATGCTCTCTTCAAAATAACCATTGGTGCAAGAGCTCATGTATACGGGAAGGATGCTTGACATAAAGTGGCAAATACTCACCACATAGAAGTCAAAGGGAATGTGGGGGACAAATGGCCGATACCTGAAACAAGGGGCCAATAAACATTGACGCATCTTATATTGCACCAGACATTCAGATACAGATACAGAGGTGGTGAGGGCTCTAGGAGTGTGGTGCCTGGAAAACAACCTCTCACTCAACGTCAACAAAACAAAGGAGAGGATTGTGGACTTCAGGAAACAGGAGTGGGTGCACCCTTAAATCTACATCAACGGGACCGCAGTGGAGAAGGTGGAAAGCTTCAAGTTTCTTGGCGTACACATTACTGACAAACTGAAATGGACCACCGACACAGACAGCATGGTGAAGAAGGCGCAACAGAGCCTCTTCAACCTCAGGATGCTAAAGAAATTTGGCTTGTCACCTAAAACTTTTACAGATGCACAATTGAAAGCATCCTGTCGGGCTATATAACCGCATGGTACGGCAACTGCACCGCCCGCAACCGCAAGGCTCTCCAGAGGGTGATAGGTCTGCCCCACGCATTACCGGGGGCAAACTACCCACCCTCCAGGATAGCTACAGCACCCGATGTCACAGGAAGGCCAAAAGGATCATCAAGGACATCAACCACCTGAGCCACTGCATGTTCACCCCGCTATCATCCAGAAGGTGAGGTCAGTACAGGTGCATCAAAGCTGGAGCTGAGAGACTGAAAAACAGCTTCTATCTCAAGGCCATCAGACTGTTAAACAGCCATCACTAGCACATTAGAGGCTGCTGCCTATAGGATTAGACTAGAAATCACTGCCCACTTTAGGGAATGGAACACTAGTCACTTAAATAAGGTTTACATATCTTGCATTACTCATCTCATATGTATATACTGTATTCTATACTATTCTACGGCATTCTTAGTCACTTAATATTAATTCCTACTTAGATGTGTGTATATGTTGTGTAATTTGTTGGATATTACTGTACTGTCGGCAGTATGCGACCAATAACATTTGATTTGACATTCTTCTATGAATTTTAGAAAAGTTACCTCAAAGTTACCTCATGAACCTTACATCTCATTGGCCTAAATCATAAATGGGACTGATTAACTTTACAGTTGTGGGCATAGTAAATCAACTATTATGGCATCACACAAAACTAAAAGCAGGCATGCTCAATTTGAAGTGGTATACCAATATTATTATTCTAGCAACTGGCTGACTAGCTACTCACCCTTGCACCAGTCCACCGCGTGACCCGAACCGGCCACCCCGGCCCCTGCCCCTATCGCCTCTGGAATTGGTTACATTATCAATACAGTAGTTAGTTGGGTGATAGCAATTACCACATTAACTCATTTGCTGAAGAGGCAGCAGCAGCTAACTAGCTAGCTGCTTCCATAGCATGGCTAACGGGGCTAGCTACTGACTGTTCATTCATTAATTTTACCAAGACATAACAATGCACATCTAGCTAGCTACATAATCATACATTAACAATGATATTTGATGGATAGCTTTGTATATAGGTAACTAACTAGTTAGCTACCTATCAGTAAAGCTATGCTACAGGCCACCTGGCTAACAAAGACGGCTAGATGTGAAGAAAAAAAGGCTAGTTGGGCTAACGTTAGCACGCTACACGTTGCTAGCTAATACAACCTCCCCTCAACCACCCCTTTAAATTCCACCTGTCTACACATCTTTTACAGTTGGATACTGTATAAATATAATCTAACATTGTGGTTTTATCAGATGTATGAAACTACCTCATCGCGTAAGACGTTTTGATGTTTTAATGTAGATGTTCACAGAAAAATCACCAGCATCCAATGCCGGTCAGGCAGACTACTAATGGAGTCAGGGTTGCCAGGTCTAGATAAAAAAAAATTCTACTCCAATTACCCGATACCAGTATATAAGGCCTGAAAACTACCCACCACAAAAAAAAGTTCGCAGAAAGAAAGGACACATGTATCCAATAAATCCCTTTCCTCATAACGTTATCGAACGAATTAAGATGGAATATCGACGTAACTTGTTTTGATACAGGCTAAGAAGCTATATTCGGTTTTCCATCAAAATACAAATTCTTGCGAGTTTAAAAATATGTCACAAGAGAAAATATCATTTGCCTTTCTTAACACCCCTGATAATTTTCCATCAATGGATGTCGATTTAACTTGTTTTGGCTGCTTTAATTAAGCAATAACTCAAAGGAGGTGTGGTATACAGCCAATGTCAACAGTGAAGAGCCGGGATGCTGGCCTTCTAGACAAAGTTCCTCTATCCAGTGTCTGTGTTCTTTTGACCATATTTTATTTTTATTGGCCAGTCTGAGATATGGCTTTTTCTTTGCAACCCTGCCTAGAAGGCCAGCACCCCGGAGTTGCCTCATCACTGTTGACGTTGAGACTGGTGTTTTGCGGGTACTATTTAATGAAGCTGCCAGTTGAGGACTTCTGAGGCGTCTGTTTCTCAAACTAGACACTAACGTACTTGTCTTCTTGCTCAGTTGTGCACTGGGGCCTCCCACTCCTCTCTATATTCTGGTTAAAGCCAGTTTGTGCTGTTCTTTGAAGGCAGTAGTACACAGTGTTGGACGAGATCTTCAGTTTCTTGGCAATTTCTCGCATGGAATAGCCTTCATTTCTCAGAACAAGAATAGACGGATGAGTTTCAGAAGAAAGTTCTTTGTTTCTGGTCATTTTGAACCTGTAATCGAACCCACAAATGCTGATGCTCTGATACTCATCTAGTCTTAAAGAAGGCTAGTTTTGTTGAAGGAAAAGTGAAGGAAAAGCAGCCAACAAGCATGTGTGGGAACTCCTTCAAGATTGTTGGAAAAGCATTCCAGGTGAAGCTGGTTGAGAGTATGCCAGAGTGTACAAAGCTGTCATCAAGGCAAAGGGTGGCAACTTTGAAGAATCTCAAATATATATACACTGCTCAAAAAAATAAAGGGAACACTTAAACAACACAATGTAACTCCAAGTCAATCACACTTCTGTGAAATCAAACTGTCCACTTAGGAAGCAACACTGAGCAACAATTTCAATTGCAAATGGAATCGACAACAGGTGGAAATTATAGGCAATTAGCAAGACACCCCCAATAAAGGTGTGGTTCTGCAGGTGGTGACCACAGACCACTTCTCAGTTCCTATGCTTCCTGGCTGATGTTTTGGTCACTTTTGAATGCTGGCGGTGCTTTCACTCTAGTGGTAGCATGAGACGGAGTCTACAACCCACACAAGTGGCTCAGGTAGTGCAGCTCATCCAAGATGGAACATCAATGCGAGCTGTGGCAAGAAGGTTTGCTGTGTCTGTCAGCGTAGTGTCCAGAACATGGAGGTGCTACCAGGAGACAGGGCAGTACATCAGGAGGTCGTAGGAGGGCAACAACCCAGCAGCAGGACCGCTACCTCCGCCTTTGTGAAAGGAGGAGGAGCACTACCAGAGCCCTGCAAAATGACCTCCAGCAGGCCACAAATGTGCATGTGTCTGCTCAAATGGTCAGAAACAGACTCCATGTGGGTGGTATGAGGGCCCGACGTCCACAGGTGGGGGTTGTGCTTACAGCCCAACACCGTGCAGGACGTTTAGCATTTGCCAGAGAAGACCAAGATTTGCAAATTCGCCACTGGTGCCCTGTGCTCTTCACAGATGAAAGCAGGTTCACACTGAGCACATGTGTCAGACGTGAAAGAGTCTGGAGACGCCGTGGAGAACGTTCTGCTGCCTGCAACATCCTCCAGCATGACCGGTTTGGCGGTGGGTCAGTCACTGTCCAGGAGTTGGCGGATGCTTTAGTCCAGGTCTGGGAGGAGATCCCTCAGGAGACCATCCGCCACCTCATCAGGAGCATGCCCAGGCATTGTAGGGAGGTCATACAGGCACGTGGAGGCCACACACACTACTGAGCCTCATTTTGACTTGTTTAAAGGACATTACATCAAAGTTGGATCAGCCTGTAGTGTGGTTTTCCACTTTAATGTTGAGTGTGACTCCAAATCCAGACCTCCATGGGTTGATAAATTTGATTTCCATTGATAATTTTTGTTTGATTTTGTTGTCAGCACATTCAACTATGGAAAGAAAAAAGTATTTAATAAGAATATTTCATTCATTCAGATCTAGGATGTGTTATTTTAGTGTTCCCTTTATTTTTTTGAGCTGTGTATATTTTTAATTTGTTTAACACTTTTTTGGTTACTATTCCATGTGTTTTTTCATAGTTTTGATATCTTCACTATTATTATATGATGAAGAAACTAGTAAAAATAAAGAAAAACCCTTGAATAAGTAGGTGATCTAAAACTTTTGACCTGTAGTGTAGGTGTCTTCATGATGACAATCTAAATAGCCTACCTACAACTGGTAAAAAAAAGTTGTCACGAAGTTGCAACGCTATCTCAATACACACACACCTTCCGCCCCTCTCCCCACCATTCACCCACTCAGTAACAGCCAGCTCACTGCTTAATAGTCAGCAGCTGCAGGTCACAACGAAATATATAAAAATATGCTACCTGCGACCAATAGTCTACATTTTCACCCGCGACTTCGTTTTCAAAGTGGCCCAAATTTAAGAAAACTGCGGACATGGCAACCCTGGATGGAGTACTGCTACCGACGGAAGTCAGAACCCAAAATGGAACTCATTGTTGCTGGTTACAAAGGCACAATGTCAACGTGTAGACTGCCATCAGAAAGACTGAATAAATATCCAGGATCTTCTTAACGCCGACTGGGGCAGAGTGGCGCAACGGAACCGTGCTGGGCCCATAACCCAGAGGTCGATGGATAGCAACCATCCTCACCTGGGCGTTTTCTTGAATTTTGACAATATGTTTTGCTTATTCTCTTTATTTAGATTGATGTTCAAATACATAGACACTAAAACCATTTTACAAAAAGTATGACGGGTTAATTGACAAGTCACAATCTAGATGGCAATGAGTTTTCATTTGCATTCTTTCACATTGAAGTTAAATTTATCAACTAGGTTACTCAAATACGAAGCAATTTGCCTACTAATTACAGCTACACAATAATCCAACTTCATTGCAAATGTATGAAATTGTCCTCTTTTGATGAAGTCAACCCTTGGCTGGAAGACCAGATGCTGCTGGAAGTGTTGTGTTGGAGGGCCAGTAAGGACATACTTCTACCCTCATTGTAAAAAAAAAAAAAAGGCGACCCCAATGCCCCCTATGTCAAGCTCATACACTCCCCTGCCTATTTATTTGGACAAAAAACCTGGATTTGAGATCAAAGGTTAAAAGGTTTTGTTTTAGAGTATTTTGATACATATGTTGTAGCTTTAGAAATGAAAGCACTTGATGTATCTATTCCCCCTATTTGAAAGTGTCATAATTATTTGGACAAATTCACTTATTGTGTTACATTTAGTAAACCTTTTACTAAATGTAATACACTATAATTTGTCCAAATACTTATGACACCTTCAAATGGAGGGACTATGCTGGAGTATAGACAAATTAAAGGTTTTAGCTTCACTGTCCAAATAAATACGTAGGGGAGAATATATTGAAATGCGTGGATATTCTTATCTATTCAAAATCACAGACATGCACTTTTATCAACAAGATCTACCAATAAGTAGACCATTAGGCTTTCAACAAAGGTAATTTATAGTGTTGTTTGGGTAGTAACCCTGTAATTATTCAAATTATGTATTAACCGTTACATATTAATTGCTGTGTGATAAAGCTTTGAGTTGAGACATTTTAATTACAGGGACTGTGTTCATGAAAAAACAAAACACTAATCTCAACTACAATGCAATGTTGCACTATAGAATAATTACAATTGCTACAGAGGAACTTATGGTATTGTTAAAATATAAGATCAGAAGTAGAATTAACTTGTACTTAGGTCCTTTACAAATTGCACTACATGACCAAAAGTATGTGGACACCTGCGCATCAAATTCTGAAATCATGGGCATTAATTTGGAGTTGGTCCCCCCTTTGCTGCTATAACAGCCTCCACTCTTCTGGGAAGGCTTTCCACTAGGTATGGAACATTGCTGCGGGACTTGCTTCCATTCAGCCACAGGAGTGATGTTGGGCGATTAGGCCTGGCTCGCAGTCGGCATTCCAATTCATCCCAAAGGTTTTCGAAGAGGTTGAGGTCAGGGTTCACACTGTTGTACCGCTCCGTTATTTGTCTGTTTGTGGCCCCCATTAGCTTGCCATACTCTGACCTCATCTACAAGCTCCCCCCCCCCACCCCACATGACTGCCGCTGACTGGATGTTTTGTTTGTTGCACCATTCTCTGCAATCCCTCGACACTGCCGTGCGTGAGAAGCCCAGGAGGCCGGCTGTTAAGGAAATATTGGATCTGGCACTGACAATCATACCACGTTCAAAGTTGCTTAGGTCACTCATTTTTCCCCATTCTAACTCAGACGAACAGTAACTTGATCCCTGTCTGCTTTATATAGCATCCATTTTCGGGTAAGGGATGGAGTACCCAAAAAGCTGGCCAGTGAGTGTATGGTGATTTAACCAAGTGCTCGCAGTGTATTAGTCTTGAGAGAACGTGTGATGGAACCAATACCCAAACAACTACTATGTTAAAAGAAGATGAACGTTTATTCTCTATTCTATGACAATAACCAGTTGGAAGGAGAGGGAATTACATAGCATTTGGAGTTTAGTTTCATCCAGATGGACACAATCTGAAAACATTTTCACTCACTTTACGAGTGGTGTACAACAACCTGTTTTTTTTATAGACCATCTCAAATTCTTACAATTGACACGGGGGGGGGGGGGGGGGAGACCACTCGTACACCTTTGCAACTTGGATTGAAATATATAGCATCTCGTGTAGTTGCTTATTTGGTATGACAAGCATCCATAAAATGCTGTTAGGGGAGTTTCAACCAAAGACAGCAACATATTTAAATTCTCCAGGAGCAAAGCTTAAGTTGGTGGCGTTAAATAGAATAAAAACACAATATTTTTCGAGAATTCCCCTTGTAATTTTCATTTGATTTTTCTACTCGAGAGTCAAGTCCTTGTACACTTCTGCTAACACAGTAAAAGGAGCATCCAATACTAAATACAAATCCTAACATAAAAACATGGCAGTAAAAAATAGGTTTACGAAATATAAGAAGTGGATGCTAGTTAGACATGATGGAGCTAAAGCACTTTTAACCATATGGAAATAGACGCAAAGTTCGGTAATAGTCCCAATTCAGCTTCAAAACAGATTCTGCCAAGAGATTCTGGTCCAAAAAGCAGGCATTTCAGGAGCGTTGATGATGTTGGTTCTTTAAGTCTGCTCCGGTCAGTGTCGTCCATTCAAGTTTAAAAGATCTTTGCATTCTTCATGCACACACAGGAAAAATGTTTCAAACTGTGCCGGTGCGAGTCTACTTTGTACTGATACTGATAGAATGGTCAAGTCCACATTCAGGAAAAAGTTCAATTTCGAACAGTTCTCTTCATAGGCCCACAATTTTAGAACAAGTGTGTTTGTATGCATGTGCGTCAGTGAATGTGAGTTGTATATTCAAGCAGAGGTTGTGATCACATCACAAAGTTTTGCCATGTAATGTGAGACAGTGCACAGAGTTTACGTAAGTGCGTTTATCATTACATTTGTTTGGTGTAATAGTACTATACAAGCTTCTCTCTGCGTCTTTCATGTTATCAGCACTGTCTCAGTGTGGGCCTGTTGAAGGAGTCCCTACTCTCGCGGTGGAGGTCCTGGTTCACTCCATGCCCTCTGGGTCAGCCTGGGCCATGTACGCGTCCAGCTCAGCGTCCAGGTTGCCCTTGGTCTTGGACATATAGGCGTCAAGCTGGTTGTCCAGCTGCTCGCGGGTCATTCCTGGGCCACCACCCCTGCCGCGGCCTCCTCTTCCACCCCCGCGACCGCGGCCACCACCCCTGCCAGCGAAGCCACCACGCCCACGCAGACCAC
Organism: Oncorhynchus masou masou; assembly: GCF_036934945.1. NCBI lineage: Eukaryota > Metazoa > Chordata > Actinopteri > Salmoniformes > Salmonidae > Oncorhynchus > Oncorhynchus masou. The sequence goes on along the minus strand of NC_088224.1, from coordinate 35,122,716 downwards.
CTCGTCCTGGAGGGAAATATGGTGGTCAACACACCCCCCAAAAAATGTTTAAGATGGAATCACAATGCGTTAACAAAATGTTTGCTGTATAAGTGTTCACGTAAACAAGAATCTTGAGGTAGACTGTGATGTGTCAATTTACAGATGAAATGAATCCGAACTCTGAATCCAGTTCCTTACCCCTGGCTCCCACTCCTCTTCCAGCTCCTCTGCCAAAGGCACCTCCACGACCAGCAGCCCCTCTTTGACGCATCCCCCTACGAAGGGCCACACGGCCTGGACCCCCTCTGCCACGCATCTGGCCCATGCCTGGGGAAAGGCGATTCCCTATCAGGACACAACAAAGGAGGAGTTAACTAGTGACTTAGTTTACCACATTTCAGTTTAAGAACAAAGTTGTCAAGTGAACACAAACTTTTTATATGCCCATCATTGACCCACATCTCAGCCACCAACTTAACTAAAGCAGCTTAAGTATTCAAATTCTATGAACGGGTAAAACATGTTACGCATGTAATTTATACTCCAACTTGTTTTACGCCATGACAGACAGGTTAGAGCTGTTTGCCGCGTGCCTTGCCCATGTATTCTCAAGTCACTTCTGTTCTAACTAGGCATGGGGTATTCTGACTGAATAACAATTTGTTCTACAGTGAAAGTGCACTAATATCACTTCAAATGCTATGACCAACATTTTCTTTCTTTTTTAAAACCTGAAATGCCACAGTTATGCATTATATGCAACATATATGTGACCACGGTGCACATCTTGTATCTGCACCATTACATTTTAAACTGGGACGTATTTAAATGAATTTCACTTGAAGTATTACTGTTATTTTTTTGTTGTTGTCTAAATTGAGTACAAAATCCCCAATCCCCTCCACCGGGAGTGTGTAGAAGTGGGTGTGGGGTGACTGTGGATAAGCAGGGGCAGTGCAGCTGTTAGATTTGTCACCACATGCTCAGTAGTACAACAGGTGCCGGACAAACCAGGACAGCAGGGGGTTTATGGATGGTGGAGTCACTATGATTGTAAATAGTAAACCAGGGGGCGAAGCAGGGTAGCCTAGTGGTTAGAGCGTTGGACTAGTAACTGGAAGGTTACCCCCGAGCTGACAAGGTACAAATCTGAATCTGTCATTCTGCCCCTGAACAGTTAACCCACTGTTCCTAGGCCGTCATTGAAAATAAGAATTTGTTCTTAACTGACTTGCCTAGTTAAATAAAGAAAAAAATATATACTATGACAGATCCACCTGGACTATTCCATTCAATTCAGCAGGGTGTATTTGCTCAAGCTAGTTTACAGATGAGATCATGTCACTCCTTAAAATAATAAAGTTTGCCTTTCCCCTGTGCAAAAAAGTACAAGTCATACTGAAAAGCCTGGACATCACTGTGGAAAGTATATTCCAGTCCCAGAGTAGAACATTTCAGAGAAATCATCAAATGTCTCATCAAATGTCTTTCAACAATTTATGAAGCCAACGTTTTCAGTTCTAACATTGTAGCAGTAGGTTTTGCTGTGTGGTACCAAATGCTCACCTCTCAGAGCCATAGCGCCCCTCAGAGCTCCTCTGCCGCGGCCTCGCAGGCCTCCTCTTGTCATCCCCCGCATCCCTCCAACAGCGAATCCCCGGCCGCCAGCACCCCCCCGCATCAAGGCCCCGATGGGCCGGCCCAGCCTGGCCTGGATGTTGCTCTTCCCCAGGCGCTGCTTCAGGCTCTGGGAAGGTTAGGTGGGAGGTTGATACCAAGTGGCAGGGATAGGGAGGTGTTGAACTCTTGTGCTGCATTTGTCAAGTTGTCACTTCAGTGCTTGACCCAAACACTCAGCCATTTATGTGATCTGTATATTAACCTTTGCTCTATGGTGCACTCTAGGTCTGCATCAAGCATTTCCTAATATCTATTGATTAAGTGTAGCCTTTTTCCTGTATCCGATCTCCTTCTTACACATTTGAAGAACATGGCCTGTTTCCGGTGTGCCATTCCCCTCGCAATCTCACCTGTTTACCGTGCTTCAGATATCTCCCCATTTGGCACTCTCAATTAATCTTTCCCCGATTCCTCCTCAAAATGCACTGGAGAAGAAGGCCCGAGAGAAGGGACTTGGGCCATCTCCTCCAATACTGTTGAGAAGGTGAGGAATTGCAGAAAGAGTAATTGAGCTGGATCACCTGGTCTCACCTGCTTGTGGTGCAGAGCAGCCTGCACAGAGGGCCTGTTCTCCATTTGCTGGGCGAGGCGGCGGTTGCGGGCACTGGCCATGTGTTGCTGCTGCATGGTGGCTCGCACACTCACCGCTGTCGGCGCCTTGTTCTTCAGCATGGTAGTGAAGCTTTGGAGGGGAGGGGAGCGGGACAGAGAAGGGGTAAAGGAGGGAGAGAGAGAGAGGATACGGAGGGGGAGGGATGGTTCCAAATCAAGTCATTTCTCATACCATGGACACGGCCACAGGAGCTGTGGCGTGTGTTATGAATGCCCCGCTTGTTGGCACCTCACTCTCTTTGTTTCGCTCTCTCTCATTGTTAAGTATTTGACAACCCAAAATGCTTTCTGGAAGCAATTCAGCACATAAAATAAAAAACAAAAGTGGAAAGATAGAAAAAGCAGAAGAAACACTGGAACAGATGGGACAGATTGGAAGACAAGAATGAGAAAGGCAGAAGAGAAAACAGAGAGAAAGGAAAGTGGATGACAAGAGAGGAGAGTGATTGCCACTTACAGGCCTCCATGCCACCCTGTTTTGATGGCATCAGCCCGCGAAAAAGGCCTGGCAGAGGTTGGAGGCCCAGGACTGGAGGGGTATCTGGCAACCCAGCCACTTACAGCCCGGACCGTGCCTTGTGCTCACACCACACATATGAGAATAGGAGGAAAAGGGGGAGAGAAGAGCAAGGAAAGGGGGGGTGGTCACGTCCGGGCTAGGACTGGGCACCTAGTCTCACAGAAAGACTTCAGAGCACAGAGAACTGAAAATGAAAGTGGTAGCAAAGAAGAGGAAAAGGACACAAAATGGCTAAACAGTAATTTAGTTGAGAGAGAGTTGTGTGTGTAGAGAGAGGGTGGGAGAGGAGCGGGAGGGTGAACCCTCCCCTTTTCGTTGGTTTGGTGTCTCCTCTCCCATATGTACAGTATATTTTGGGACTGCACCAATGTGTGACACACAGAGAGGAGTGCCGGGGCATATCAGGAGTGCGGCCTGTGCCCATTCTCGGCCATCGCCTTACCAAGCATCACTGTTACCCTCTCTCCTTGGGTCTAAGTGTGCGCTGCTCACACAAAAGGCACTCCAAACTTCTAATGTCAGCAAACAGTGAATATGGCATGCATTTTGAGTGAGCAGCGCACACGTCTGCCCCGGGCAGCCTAGCGTCCATGTCTGGTCCCCAACAGTGGCCTTCCGTAGTAGAGCCCACTAGGGCCGTCTGTACCACTTTTTCGACCTTCGCCTCGCTTAGTGCTGTCAGGGTGCGTAGCGCGTCTCACCGCTCATTCAGGGACTGCTTGGTGGTGCTTTTCAGCACAACTTTTTGGGAGGAGGGAGCACTCATTTTGACTTCACTGGAACTCCTTGGAACCAGCAACATATGAGAGGGAAAGAAAGGGGTAGGGAGGGTGGGGTAGGTAAAATTCAGAGGTGCCAGGGGAGGGGAATTGGTTAGAAAAACAATTTCACGAGCCAGGAGAAGGAAATATACCAGTGTTGGTCATTCCATTTGTGCATAACCATTCAAGGTCGTAGGTAACGTTACTAGCTAGTTTCATAATAATCCATTATATTTAGCTGGCAAAATGGTCAGCTTAGTTAGTAGACAACTAGCTTGCGTTTGACTAGTTCTGGTATGCAATTAGCTAGTATCCTTTCATTTACCAACTAACGTTAATGTTGGATAAATCATTTGAAGAAAAGACGCAAAAGGGCCGCGCCACGGGCTCGAAATAAACATATCACGGATTTTCCCGAAAGGCACAATATACACGTCCAGTTCATAAAACAAATGTAGCAAATGAGTAGACTTCACTGCTTCGGAATGCCAACGAGAGACGGGGCAACTACGAAAGCTAGCTAACTACGTTTACTAGCTAATGAACGAAGTAGGCTGTGACTGTGCGAAAAGCAATAGGAGCCTGTAAACTGAAGTTAAGGCTGGCGTCCTATCGAGCCTGCAAATTATTCGCCAACGTAGCTAGTTATGAAATATCTAACTAAAAACAGTCAACATTGTCTCAAACAAGTCCAATAGTCGATTATTGGTAAACTCACTTTGATCGTCGCTTGTTTTGCCGATACTCGTGTATCACTTTGCTAGCAAGCTCCTTAGCTTGAGCGATAGACCAGTTAACGTTAGCAGCGAACGTTAAGCTAGTTACAACCGACAGATCTGGATCCACTACTCACTAGATGTTTTATTTCACCTTGCTCTTACGGATACTACTAAAATACAAACTACACTAGCTAGCTACAGTGATTAAAACAACATATACTTAAAACAAATATATAAACTGAGGCCAGCCTATTCTCCCTCTCTCCTTTCCTTTCCTTTCCTTACAAAATGGTGCTAACGACCTGACGACGGAAAATGGAGAGGCTTTACAGCTACGTCACAAAGCTACTTCCTGGCGTGCTTTACGTTTCTTGTTATCACTTCTGGTTCTGGAAGAGGAATGGCTGCCCTAGCTGTTGTGGAGACTCCCTCAGGCAAAGATGCAATTGCAGAGGGACTGCTTGGCCTCTTGAAACCAGCTGTCCAACAGCTTGATTTTCATGTGCACTCAGTGAGGTGGGTAGCTGGCAAGATTTTTGCTTCAACTTCAATTGTGCTTGCTAGATACTGTTCCCTTCAATCACAGCTCGTTAGCTTGCTAGACACATATGGTGCGTTCAAGACAACTCGGAACAAACGAGGTCAGATTTCCAGGTAGAAAGTCGGAGCTCTGAAAAGTGTCCCGAGTTCCCGACTTGGAATTCCGTGTTGCTTGACCGTTCAAAAGAAATAATCTCAGTTGAAGCTCGGTTTTCTTCCGATAGTCTCAGTCGTTTTGAACGAACTGAAATCGAAGTCGGAGAGTTCCCAGTTGTTTAGAATGCGGCAATAAACTAATTCCATCATCATGACAGTCCCGTGATCCAGCCCCTCCTTCCCTTGTAAATCAAATGAAGTTGTATTTGTGACATGCGCCGAATACAAAAGTTTAGACCTTACAGTGAAATGCTTACCTACAAGCCCTTAACCAACAAAGCAGTTTTAAGAACGTGTTAAAGTATTTACTCAAATCAACTGAAGTTAAAATAATAAAATAATATATTTATTTATTTATGGAGCAACAATAAAATAACGGTAGCGAGGCTAAATTAACTTTTATTTGATATACAAGGGGTACAGAGTGAATGTGCGGGGGCACAGGTTTGTCGAGGTAATATTTACATGTATGTAGAGGTAAAGTGACTATGTATGGATAATAAACGGAGAGTAGCAGCAGCGAAAAGTCCAGATAGCCATTTAATTAGCTGTTCAGGAGTCTTTTGGCTTGGGGTTAGAAGCTGTTAAGAAGCCTTTTGGAACGAGACTTGGCACTCCGGTACTGCTTGTCGTGCAGTAGCAGAGAGAATGGTCTATGACTAGGGTGGCTGGAGTCTTTGACAATCTTTTGGACCTTCCTCTGACACCGCCTGGTATAGAGGTCCTGGATGGCAGGAAGCTTGGCCCCAGTGATGTACTGGGCTGTATGCAGTATGCACTACCCTCTGTAGTGCCTTGCAGTCAGAGGCTGAGCAGTTGCCATACCAGGTGGTGATGCAACAAGTCAGGATGCTCTCTATGGGGCAGCTGTAGAACTTTTTGATGATCTGAGGACCTATGCCAAATCTTTTCAGTGTCCTGAGGGGGAAAAGGAGTTGTTGTGCCCTCTTCACGAGGGGCTTGGTGTGTTTGGACCATGATACTTTGTTGGTGATGTGGACACCAAGGAACTTGAAGCTCTCAACCTGCTCCACTTCAGCCCCGTCGATGAGAATGGGGGCGTGCTCGGTCCTCCTTTTCCTGTAGTCCACAATCATCATCTTTGTCTTGATCACGTTGATGGAGAGGTTGTTATCCTGGGAACACTCTGCCAGGTCTCTGACCATCTTCCTATAGGCTGTCTCATCGTTGTCGATTATCAGGCCTACCACTGTTGTCGTTGGCAAACTTAATGATGGTGTTGGAGTTGTGCTTGGCCATGCAGTAATGTGTGAACAGGGAGTACAGGAGGGGATTGATCACGCACCCCTGAGGGGCAGATGTGTTGTTACCTACCCTTACCACCTGGGGGCGGCCCCTCAGGAAGTCCAGGATCCAGTTGCAGAGGGAGGGGTTTAGTCCCAGGGAGGGAGATTCCCTAAAAACACGCCACTTCGATAGAGAAACATTTTATGTAAATTTGAATGCACAGAGATACCGTGACGAGATCCTGAGGCCCATTGTCGAACCGTTCATTAAGGATCTGTACAGAATTCCTAGAAGCTGAAAACGTCCCAGTTCTTCCATGGCCTGTATAGTCACCAGACATGTCACCCACTGAGCATGTTTGGGATGCTCTGGGTCGATCTGTACGACAGCATTTTCCAGTTCCCGCCAATATCCAACAACTTTGCACAGCCATTGAAGAGGACTGGGACAACATTCCACAGGCCACAATAAACAGCCTGATCAACTCTATGCAAAGCAGATGTGTCACGAGGCAAATGCATGAGGCAAATGGTGGTCACACCAGATACTGACTGGTTTTCTAATCCATGCGCCTACTTTTTCATTTTATTTTTTAAAGATATCTGAAGCATGAATGTGTGTGTGAGTGCATGTGTGCTAAGGTGTGGGGAATCAGAGCAGGTGGTCAGTCCAGTTCAAGTGTTCAGCAGTCTGATGGCTTGTAGATAGAAACTGTCTCTGAGCCTCTTGGTATCAGACCCCGTGTTCCTTACCATCAGGCGGACTGTTTCGGGAGTGAACAGCTCATGTGTGGGGTTCTTGATGGTTCTGTGGGCATTCCTCAGGCACCGTTTTGAGTAGATGACCTAGATGGGTGGGAGCACAGTCCCAGTGATGTACTGGGCCGTCTTCACAACCTGTTAGGGGGCCTTGCGGTCAGGTCCAGTGTGCCTGGCAGTCTGGCTTTAATTTGAGCTGTGACCAGCCTCTTCAAGCACTTCATAATGACTGGGTGATAGTCATTTGGCCATGTCACCTTGTTTTCCTTGGGCACTTGGATGACGGTGGGCTCCTTGAAGCAGGTGGGGACCACAGCCTGGACAAGGACAGGGACAGGTTGAAGATGTCTGAGAATACGCCTGGCCGTCCTTCCTGGATTGAATAGAATGTGTTAAGCTCGTCTGAGATGGACACTCCAGTTGGCATCACACAGCTGGATTTGCCTTTGTAGTCCGTGATAGTCTGTAGTCCTTGTCCCATGTGTTGCGAGTCTGTGCTCTCTAACATAAATTCAAGTTTGAGTCTGTATTGTCTTTTTGCAATCCCTAATAGATTTGTGGAGCTTGTACCTGCTTGCCCTGTACATGTTGCTGGCCACCGAGTCATCGTGGTTCGTTCTGCTGACATTGAATGCTGCAGTACGAGCTCTCAGAATGGTACGGATATCTCCGTCCACCAAGGGTTTTTGTTTGGGGTATGTTCGGATTGTTATTGTGGGTACATCATCAACACATTTCCTATTGAAGCCTGTGACTGACAATGTATATTCCTCAATGTTGATGGATGAGTCCTGGGTGGATGAACATATTCCAATTAGTATCCTCAAAACCGTCCTGCATCTTTGAGTCTGCTTCTTCTGTCCAGTGCCTCACTATTCTCTGTGTTGGTAGCTCGGTTACATACTTTTTCATAGCAGGCTAGGAGAACGTACACAGCAGGTTAAGATAATTAACATAGCAGGTTAGGAAAAGGGTTAAGGTGAGAGAAAATGCTCTCCTAACCTGCTACGAAGAATCAATTGTCTCGAAGTGTCCTGTTTTTATGGAGGGACATTCTGAATGTGTCCTTTCCTCATTCATTTGTTACCTGCTGTAGGCCTAGGCTAGCTATGAATGTCTTCTGCAGTAACCACTCGGTCTGTTGTAGTAGTCATGATTTGTTACTTTACTATATTTCTGTATTTATAATGCTATTGTGTTTGTTTTTTTGTTATAGGGAAAGCCAGGTGGAACTACGAGAACACATAGACAATCTAGCCACAGGTAAAACTATTCACTTTTACATGCTTTATATGCACTCCCGGGGGAACAGGGAAGTGGACGGGTGCCAGGTTAATGCACTTGACCTTGTGAAAGAAAGCCAAGCCCATGAAAACCCCTGTGTGAGACAGGCAGAGGCTGTTGTGATGTGACTAGTATAACCACAGGTTTCGAAGCTTGTGTGTAAAGGCTTGTACAAGCTCCTGTGCTGCCTGGTTCTCATGAGGTCATAAAAAATACATTGCTTTTAATTATATACAGAATCAATCTGACAAATTTGAAGACATGAACAACAGCTGAATACCTTACCAAAATGACTGCTGCCTTATCCATTTTCTTTGAGATTAGCCAATCATCCTGTCGGTCATCCTCATCTCATCCTTTCATTTTTAGAGCTGTGCAGGATAAATGAGCACCAGAAGGTGGTGCTAGACCTGGACCCCTATGTGAAAAAGCTGCTGAATGCAAGACGCAGGGTGGTGCTGGTCAACAACATACTACAGAATGCTCAGGTCAGTGGCTCAAAGCAAGAGCTTGGATGCTTTCTTTCTTTGCCTGTGCAGTGTCTTATACTATTTTGTGGGCCTTCTTTTACTCCTGTCCTTATATCTAACACTCTATTTGTATGTGTGTCACTGTCAAATTCAGTGATGTGGTGTTCATCCCATGTATCTATACCTTAATTCCAATGGGCATGGCAATTCTGCTTTGTTCGGTGCCTTTTGAATTCATGCCGCTCAGGTGGTATTTTATGTCAAGCTACTGACTTTCAATGCTCACTTGAGTTTCACTCTTTCTCCATCTCTCTAGGAACGGTTGCGACGGCTCAATCACAACGTCGCCAAAGAGACAGTGCGTCGGAAGACCGTGCTGGAGACCTCCGGAGCGTTCACGCCTCAGTCGCCCAGTAAACCATGACCAGTAAACCATGCCCCACTCCTCAGCTTGGAAAAAACTGCTTAATAACAACACTGAGCTTGTCTGCCTGTGTCCTGGACTGAATAAAGTTTTCACGAACTCTCCACTAGGGTTGGGCAGTATCCAGATATTCATACCGTTCTTGTACCATACCAGGAAATACGGTATTAGTCAGTGCACACAAGGGGCACTATTATTTTCAAACGTATTCAAATGTTTACGGGGGGTTGGGGTCCCAACAAGTTACTAGTGACAAGTTCTCTTTCAATTCTCACAGATTAAAGCAATACTCAGTTTACCTGCTTAAACGCCAACCTCACATCTCTGCTTTGTGCTATTGTAGCAACGTGTACGTGTCTTGTGTAGTCACAAACTACTATTTTACAATAAGCCAAAGGCAATTAGAATCAGGGGTGCTTTGCTTCAAAAACGTACACAACTTGATCAAATGTTAAGATTGCGCAAGCTAAAATTGGAATCGGAAATAATAATCTTATGCAAAGAAATGTGTTTACACTGCTGGAGTGCTTTGGGCCTACTGGTTTTTACAACCCTCTCTCTTTCCAGAATATGTGTATGGATGCCTCTGCATTCCATTCAAAGCTATGGCCACAGGGTGAAGGGTGAAGTATTTTTGTCACCGTGGACTAAGTAACTAGACCCGGCAGGAAAAAACAAATGTAGTGCAGGAAAATAAAGATGCAAGGAATGTACGGAAACAGAGCCGTCACTGTTTCACGCTTCGAGCAGCAACTGATATGCAACCCTGCCTAATATGGTTTGTCAAAACTTTTTTTCTCAGTGTCGAATCTAATTTTATTGGTCGCGTACACATATTTTGCAGATGGTATCGCAGGTGCAGCAAAATGCTTATGTTTCTAGCTCCAACAGTGCAGTATTACCTAACCATACAAAATATGTTAATGACAACTTCTGTACTTTAGTTGCTATTGAATAAAACAGAGAAGCATCACCCTTTTTTTGGTCTGTATTATGAATTGCACATATACTACAGTTTATACACTTTAACAGAGTATAAGAAAACTGTCTTAGTACTACTGTCATTACATGGTTGTATGATGTGTGTGTAGACAATCAGAGCAAATCTGTACAATTATTTGGGTTCTATGGGAGTGGTCTGACTCCACAATGAAATGTGTTATTGTAGTCATATTTACTTTAAAGTTTTAATTGGTTCAAGATGACAGATCAGTATCAAAGTGAAAGATGAATGGTGGGGAGCCAGTATCCTTCTTCTCAACTGTTTTCAAGCATTTTGACAGTAAAACTTAAAGGACACCTTAAAAAATGCGATTTAATTCAAATTCTGCTCTGTAATTCTAATCACAAATCTCAACCAACTCTGTCTTTCTCACAAACAAACCTTGTGTGGTGTATAAAACTCATGTTTATGTGGGTATACTGATCTTAAATAATTGTGTTGTCATGCCATGAGAGACAGCGTTTTAGGATACTCCGATCAATTTATTAGGTACACCACCTTGTTCCCGAAAATGGATTGCTCCTACAGACAGCGAGTAACATGGCCGTGGCTTGCTGTATAAAGCAGCCATGAAGCATTCAGTTACTGTTTGAATGAAAGTTAGAATGGGTAAAACGAGTGACCCACTGTAAACGACTTTGAATATGGTATGATCATCGGTGCCAGGTGCACCGGATTCAGTCTCTCAGAAACGGCTGCCCTCCTGGGCTTTTCACGCATTACTGTGTTTATGTTTTACTTAAAAAGGTGGAACAAAGTCCAGTCCTGTGGGCGAAAACAGGTTGTTTATGAGAGAGGTCGAATAACAATGGCAAGAATTGTGCAAGCTAACAGGCGGGCCACAAACAGACAAATAACGTCGCTGTACAACAGTGTTGTGCAGAACGGCATCTCGGAATGCATAACTCATTGAATCTTGTCATAGATGGGCTATTGCAGCAGACGACCACACCAGGTTCCACTCCTATCAGCTAAAAACAAGAAGAAGCCGATCCAGTGGGCACGCGATCACCAACACTAGACAATTGAGGAGGGGAAAAACATTGCCTGGAACTTGACAGTGAGTTCAGTTTACTTAAGTGGCCTGGCCAGTCCCCAGACATTTACCCAATATAGCTTCTTTAGGATGAGCTGGAACTATTATCCCTGTGAAACGTTTCCAACACATTGTAGAATTCCCCCAAAGAATTCAGGCTGTTCTGGAGGCAAAGGGGGGGGGGGGGGGGGGGTCCGGCTCAGTATTAGATGGGTGTACCTAATAAACTGTCCGGTGAGTGTATATTGACCATCAGTGACATCACTGATTGTGATCATTTAGGACCAAAAAGACAATAAACTGTTCAACCCTGTTGTTAGAACAATGGGCTATGTTTTTTATTATTTATTATTGCTCTAGCCTGCTCCCATATCTTTTTGTGCTTTCTTGTCAGTTCCTATGGTCATTGTTAGCCAACAAATATGAGATCGAGCTAGAATTGCTCCACCTCTCTTTTTAAAAAGTCCTTCGCCTGAATACCTTTATCAGCATTGCCCTCTTGCATAATTGGATCAGTGATAAAAATGCAAGGTATGTCTGCCTCCAATGTCAATACTGAATGTTTTGTAATGAGAGAAGGGGGGTTGAAGGTGACCCCGTTGGGTTTGAGCTAGAGTCGGAGGGAATGTGAGAGAGGGATATGAGAGAGGGGCAGAGGTCAAGAGGGGAAGGCTTGTGGAAGAGGAATTGATCAAAATGGTTTGGGTGAGGCCCGAGTTTTAGTTTTATGGTGGCGTCATCTTAGGTTGGGGTAGTTAGAGAGAAAGGGAAAGGCTGAGACAAAGTGAAGATGTACACTGACTGTACAGCCCGTGGTATGTGTTGCAGATCAGGCCTGACTTTCTTGAATATCCCTGGATTTCCCTGAACATGGATTGGGAGAGAATTTGTGCAGACCGGTATGTATGGCACTTTCAATGGAGAGTTAGATAGAGTTTCACGACAGTTCTTTGTGCCTATAACTCTATTGTATCTTAGAGAAAAGCTGAAGGGGGCTCGATCCTCAATCTGCGGTGCAGAAGCAATCGTTTAATGACCTATACCACAAAGCCTGAGGCTCAGGTAGAGGTAGTAGCACTCACATATGCCACGCGAGTGGCACTGCTTATCACAGAATGTTATACAACACTCAAGTGTTTTAATACTATATCTCTTGACACAATGATGAAAATAATCATGGCCTCTTAAACCTTCAAGCTGAATACTGGACCCTATTCCAACTAAACTACTGAAAGAGCTGCTTCCTGTGCTTGGCCCTCCTATGTTGAACATAATAATCGGCTCTCTATCCAACGGATGTGTACCAAACTCACTAAAAGTGGCAGTAGTAAAGCCTCTCTTGAAAAAGCCAAACCTTGACCCAGAGAATATAAAAAACTCTCGGCCGACATTGAATCTTCAATTCCTCTCAAAATTGTTATAAAAGGCTGTTGCGCAGCAACTCACTGCCTTCCTGAAGACAAACAATGTATACGAAATGCTTCCGTCTGGTTTTAGACCCCATCATAGCACTGATACTGCACTTGTGAAGGTGGTAAATAACCTTTTAATGGCATCAGACCGAGGCTCTGCATCTGTCCTCGTGTTCCTAGACCTTAGTACTGCTTTTGATACCATCAGTCACCACATTCTTTTGGAGGGATTGGAAATCCAAATTGGTCTACACGGACAAGTTCTGGCCTGGTTTAGATCTTATCTGTCGGAAAGATATCAGTTTCTCTCTATGAATGGCTTGTCCTCTGACAAATCAACTGTAAATTTCGGTGTTCCTCAAGGTTCCGTTTTAGGACCACTATTGTTTTCACTATATATTTTACCTCTTGGGGATGTCATTTGAAAACATAATGTTAACTTTCACTGCTATGCGGATGACACACAGCTGTACATTTCAATGAAACATGGTGAAGCCCCAAAATTGCCCGCGCTAGAAGCCTGTGTTTCAGACATAAGGAAGTGAATGGCTGCAAACTTTCTACTTTTAAACTCGGACAAAACTGAGACGCTTGTTCTAGGTCCCAAGAAACAAAGAGATCTTCTGTTGAATCTGACAATTAATCTTACTGGTTGTACAGTCGTCTCGAATAAAACTGTGAAGGACCTCGGCGTTACTCTGGACCCTGATCTCTCTTTTGAAGAACATACCAAGACTGTTTCAAGGACAGATTTTTTCCATCTACGTAACATTGCAAAAATCAGACTTTCTGTCCAGAAATGCAGAAAAATTAATCCATGCTTTTGTTTACTTGTAGGTTAGACTACTGCAATGCTCTACTTTCCAGCTACCCGGATAAAGCACTAAATAAACTTCAGTTCGTGCTAAATACGGCTGCTAGAATCCTGACAAGAACCAAAACATTTGATCATATTACTCCATTGCTAGCCTCCCTACACTGGCTTCCTGACAAGGCAAGGGCTGATTTCAAGGTTTTACTGCTAACCTATAAAGCATTACATGGGCTTGCTCCTACCTATCTCTCTGATTTGGTCCTGCCGTACATACCTACACGTACGCTACGGTCACAAGACGCAGGCCTCCTAATTGTCCCTAGAATTTCTAAACAAACAGGTGGAGGCAGGGCTTTCTCCTATAGAGATCAATTTTTATGGAATGGTCTGCCTACCCATTTGAGAGACGCAAACTCGATCTCAACCTTTAAGTCTTTACTGAAGACTCATCTCTTCAGTGGGTCATATGATTGAGTGTAGCCTGGCCCAGGAGTGTGAAGGTGAACGGAAAGGCTCTGGAGCAATTTTTTATTTTTTATTTCACCTTTATTTAACCAGGTAGGCAAGTTGAGAACAAGTTCTCATTTACAATTGCGACCTGGCCAAGATAAAGCAAAGCAGTTCGACACATACAACAACACGGAGTTCCACATGGAGTAAAACAAACATACAGTCAATAATACAGTATCAACAAGTCTATATACGATGTGAGCAAATGAGGTGAGATAAGGGAGGTAAAGGCAAAAAAAAATGAACCACCCTTGCTGTCTCTGCCTGGCCGGTTCCCCTCTTTCCACTGGGATTCTCTGCCTCTAACCCTATTACAGGGGCTGAGTCACTGGCTTGCTGGTGCTCTTTCATGCCGTCCCTAGTAGGGGTGCGTCACTTGAGTGGGTTGAGTCATTGATGTGATCTTCCTGTCTGGGTTGGCGCCCCCCCCTTGGGTTGTGCCGTGGCGGAGATCTTTGTGGGCTATACTCGGCCTTGTCTCAGGATGGTAAGTTGGTGGTTGAAGATATCCCTCTAGTGGTGTGGGGGTTGTGCTTTGGCAAAGTGGGTGGGGTTATATCCTTCCTGTTTTTCCCTATCCAGGGGTATCATCGGATGGGGCCACAGTGTCTCCTGACCGCTCCTGTCTCAGCCTCCAGTATTTATGCTGCAGTAGTTTATGTGTTGGGGGGCTAGGGTCAGTTTGTTATATCTGGAGTACTTGTCCTGTCTTATCTGGTGCCCTGTGTGAATTTAAGTATGCTCTCTCTAATTCCTTCTTTCTCTCTTTCTTTCTCTCTCTCGGAGGACCTGAGCCCTCGGACCATGCTTCAGGACTACCTGGCATGATGACTCCGTGCTGTCCCCAGTCCACCTGGCCGTGCTGCTGCTCCTGTTTCAACTGTTCTGCCTGCGGCTATGGAATCCTGGCCTGTTCACCGGACGTGCTACCTGTTCCAGAACTATTATTTGATCATGCTGGTCATTTATGAACATTTGAACATCTTGGCCATGTTCTGTTATAATCTCCAACCGGCACAGCCAGAAGAGGACTGGCCACCCCTCATAGCCTGGTTCCTCTCTAGGTTTCTTCCAGGTTTTGGCCTTTCTAGGGAGTTTTTCCAAGCCAACATGCTTCAACACCTGCATTGCTTGCTGTTTGAGGTTTTAGGCTTGGTTTCTGTACAGCACTTTGAGATATCAGCTGATGTACGAAGGGCTTTATAAATACATTTGATGGTACAAATGGTACATTAAAACAGAATTGTACTGACTCTTCAAGAGCATCCTGACTGGTTGCATCACTGCCTGGTACGGCAACTGCTCGGCCTCCGACCGCAAGCCACTACGGAGGTGAGAACATACGGCCCAGTACATCACCTGACCCAAGGTTCCATCCATCAAATTGAATTGTCAAAGACTCGAGCCACCCTAGTCATAGACTGTTCTCTCTGCTAGCGCACGGCAAACGATACCGGACCGCCAAGTCTAGGTCCAAGAGGCTTCTAAACAGCTTTTACCCTCAAGCCATAAGACTCCTGAACAGCTAATCAAATGGCTACCCAGACTATTTGCATTGCACCCCCTCCCCTTCTACGCTGCTGCTACTCTCTGTTTTTTATCTATGTATAGTCACTTTAATAACTAAATACATGTACATATTACCTCAATTACCTTGACACCAGTGCCCCCGCACATTGACTCTGTATATAGCCTAGCTATTGTTACTTACTGCTGCTCTTTAATTATTTGTTATTCTTATCTCTTACATTTGTTTTAGGTATTTTCTTAAAACTGCATTGTTGGTTAAGGGCTTGTAAGTAAGCATTTCACTGTAAGGTCTACAACGGTTGTATTCGGCGCATGTGACAAATAACATTTGATTTGATGGTTGGTTTAGAAAAAAAAGTTATCACACCCTTTCTAGAGTTCAGTAGATCAAATGTATTACCCAAGACAAGTGGAGTACTAATTGCCCCATTTGTCACCATGGTACCTTGTTGTCTGTCATTGTTATCCATGCCCCTTCAGTTTCACTCTAAAATGACCTTAGAGTTAACAAATGAGGGTCAAATCAAATCAAAGTTTGTTTGTCATGTGCACCTTGCTGGGCGCAGAATACAACAGGGAAATGCTTAGTGGTGCAAAAATAATAGGGACATAATAAACAATACAATAGTCATCAAACTTGGGGTGTTGTGTAGGCCTACTTGGGCGACAGGTGGCCTAGTTGTTAGAGCATTGGGCCAGTAAATGAAAGGTTGCAAGATCGAATCCTGAGCTGACAATGTAAAAATGTGTCGTTCTGTCCCTAAACAAGGCAGTTAACCCACTGAAATAAGAATTTGTTCTTAACTGACTTGCATAGTTAAATAAATGTACAAAATAATGATAATAGCCTACAACACACATCACTAGTCATTAGCAGTGTGGAAGGGTAGAGGGGCGTGGTAATCTCCGCGGCGCCACTTTAAAAAAACAGTCGCGTTGATATGTCAATCTTTCACCGTGAAAGCCTCGTCACTATTGGCTGAGAACCGCCGTCCCTTTGAGACCGGAGGCCCCATTGGCTGGTGCTCAGCGAGACACTCACGCGCACAATATCTTCCTTCTTTTGTTATTGTACGGAGCGCGAGGTTTCTGGGCGCTAGCAGGATGCACGAGCGGAGACAGCAAGGCTGATAGTCATATCGACAGGGATAGAAGCAGATAGCCCCTTAGGGGAGGAAGGAAAGTCGGATTACTAGCTACCTCAGTGCACCACATTCACCACTATTTCACTTCTTACTCTTCAATACTCCGGCTGATGTGTAAGTATAGTTAATTTATCAAAGTATGCGGCTTTTTCACGTCACGGGAGCTCTTCATTCTCCAATCATACTAAATAAGATATGGATGAGATTTCTGTACCCGGTCCTGACAAGCAAAATAGCTTGATTACTCGCTAACGTTAGTTGTATCAACCAGGCATGTGTCTGGGGAGTGTGTCTGTGTGTCTTGGTTTTTATGATATGCTTAAAATAAGCTGCTTTTATTTCGAATGATTTGGTCCTGCAGTGATTTCACTGGCTGCATGACTGTCTAACGTTAGTCTGCATTGGCGATTATTTTTTCGGAAAGGTAGTTGATATGACATTTTGCCCTCTATCTTATCAACTTCTGATGTTCTATTCAAATATGCTACTGTAATGAGTTGCATTGTAGCGCCGGCTTTCGTATGATTAGATTGATACAATGCCGAAAGCGTTTTATCATCCCTACCAGGATTTCTTAAAATGTTTAGACGTTAGACGGTAGCCTAGATTTGGTGACGCGTAATGACCAAATATGGTGTGGCAGTGTTTACGTCTCCGCGGAAGATCCTAGTAAAAAGTGAATGTATGGCTTGAAAATTGGTCAGATTGAGTTAGAATAATGCATTGTAAGGGTCGGCCAAGAAGGTTACAACAGCAATGCTGTGTTTTGGTTGTAGTCTATTTTTTCCATGTAAGGATCCTTTCCATTCCATGAGATGAGTTTATAGTCAAGTGCAAGTGTACCAGACACTGCCATAAAACAGTACATCTTAAATTGGCAAAGCATATTTGGGCGCTTACAACTGTTATGTTATAATAGGTTCACTACTATGGTCTAAAGATACAGTATATCATGTTAACATGAAATGTAACAGCAACACATTATACATGTAGGCTTATAAGTGGATGACAACCTTGTGCTCATTGTTATTACATTTTAATAATATTTTACCTTCAAAATGGGGCAGCCCTAAGAGGGTACTTTTGGCCTAGAGGAATAGTGTCAGAACAGAATTGTAGTCCTTTCTTCATTAGTTGCTCACTTGATAATTTTCTAGTTATATACCTATTAATTGTGGGGTAGGCCCTAGTTTAGTACAAATCTATCATATACCCACAGAATGACATCTCTATGCCAGGCTATCATTCTTTTCTCAGACTGCCCTTATTGTTGGTCACCTGTTGCATGGATTCACTTCTGAATACTTTAATTTTGCTTTATGATTTAGAGCCTTTCTTAAGCTTGGTTTGTAGTCGGTCTTACGACAGGTTGATCAACAGTCCTTAGACCAGTGGTTACTAACCAAACTGGTCGATCTCCAAGGCATTCGTAGTCGATCGCCAAACATTTTTCACCCCCGAAAAATTATTAATGCTTGCGTTCCTATTTTTTTTCCCCTCATGCTGTTGGCGGTAGGTGCACTAGGTAGGCGAAATGTTCCCATTTTGAACCAGTCTGAAGGTACAAACTCTGCTTTCCCTGCGGGCCCGGAGAGCAAATCATGTGCACTCAGATTACAGTGTCTGCCGTAACGTAGCAGACCCAAAAGAAAGACAGCAAAATGTATACTGTGAGATTTCAACACTTTTAAAACCATGACAAAAGACAGACGCCAACGAATACAGCAAAGAGCTGCTGTTTTTATGAGTGAGTTCACTTTAAGTTCTTAGTCAGCACTGTCAACACTTTTTATTTAACACTTTTATAAGCCATAAAATGCCTGTTCTTCCCACTTCCACTCGCGCTGCAACCAGCACTGCAGATGAAATGATTGAGTAGGAAAGTGTATCGATATGCTTGCATTATTATTATTATCTTTTTTAATATTGAGAAACATTTCACTTTCTCTGCTCATAGGAATAACAAACTGAATTTGTGCATGAGGCAGAAATAATGTGGTGCGACTCGAGTTTTGCCATCAGTGTAACGGATTTCCTCCTCTTCGTCTGAGGAGGAGTAAGGATCGGACCAAAGCGCAGCGTGGTAAGTGTTCATGATGATTTTAATAAAAGAAAGCACTGAACACTGAATCAAAACAATAAACGATGAGGTGAATTTATAAAACCGAAACAGTACCGTGTGGTCCAAACACTCACACGGAAACAAACACCCACAAACCAAAAGTGAAACCCAGGCTACCTAAGTATGATTCTCAATCAGAGACAACTAATGACACCTGCCTCTGATTGAGAACCATACTAGGCCGAACACTGAAACCAAACATAGACTGCCCACCTCAACTCACGCCCTGACCATTTAAACAAAGACAAAACAAAGGAACTAAGGTCAGAACGTTTTGGTCAGTGTCAGGGGAGGAAAGGGAGAGCGGAGGGATGTTGATAGGCAGACCCTCAGTCTGCTGCTCTCTCCCTCCACTGAGACTGACCATCAGATGAAGAAACATACTTAAATGTATGCTCACTCAGAATACAACAACTGACCTATTACCGGTGTTATCATATAACCGACCTCAAATTTTGAAATATATTTAAAAACAATGGTCAGAACAACAATGCATTGGCAAGGCAATTCAAGCAAAGCCAATATGCATTGGTAATGTATTGGGCCTATAGCCTACTGCACAAACCTCATTGCTACAGTACTGTTTTCAATGGGTTACTGTTGTATAGGTTTACGTTTTCTAAGTCATGTTAAAAAAAATCTGAGCGGGAGTTCTCGGCTGGCATTTTTTTGTTGTGAATTTTACTCCTTTTTCTCCCCAATTTTATAGTGTCCAATTGTTGTAGTAGCTACTATCTCGTCTCATCGCTACAACTCCCATATGGGCTCGGGAGAGACGAAGGTTGAAAGTCATGCGTCCTCCGATACACAACCCAACCTAGCCGCACTGCTTCTTAACACCGTGCGCATCCAACCCGGAAGCCAGCCGCACCAATGTGTCGGAGGAAACACCGTGCACCTGGCAACCTCGGTTGGCGCGCACTGCGCCCGGCCCGCCACAGGAGTCGCTGGTGTGCGATGAGACAAGGACATCCCTACCGACCAAGCCCTCCCTAACCCGGACGACGCTAGGCCAATTGTGCGTCGCCCATCGGACCTCCCGGTCACGGCCGGTTACGACAGAGCCTGGGTGCGAACCCAGGGTCTCTGATGGCACAGCTGGCGCTGCAGTACAGCGCCCTTAACCACTGCACCACCCGGGAGGTCTCGGCTGGAATTTTGACTCAGAAAGGGATCTTGACAGGGCCTTCCGAGTGACGCAGTGGTCTAAGGCACTGCATCACAGTACTAGCTGTGC